>NW_004955407.1:32478875-32638564 GCF_000276665.1 Chinchilla lanigera | reverse complement strand
TCCCCGCAGCCGGCCCGCGCCCCACCCGAGAGGCCCGGCTCGCGAGCTCGGCAGGGAGGGATCAGGACGAGGAAGGCGGCCTCCAGCTAAATAAATACACGGACACTCCAACTCGGGGTTCAGTCGAGGGGGTGAGGTTGCGCGTGGTAGTTATTTTTCTTTCTGCCATTCAGTATCCCTCCTATTTTCTCCACGGAAGGGTCAAGTCCTCTCTGTTGTCCTCTCCCTGCCTAGGAGGTGAGTTAGTTAAAGCACCCAGCCGCACGCGCAGTTGGAGGGGCTCTCTAGCCTTCCCCCGGGGAAAACAACACAAAACCAGGTCATTCATCTCGAAGTGACTTGCTTCTTTCTGAGGCTGCAGAGAAAGATTTAATTTCCTCTTTCTAAACTCGCACAGTGACGAGGTTGGAAATTCCAGGTGTGTGTGTGTGTGTGTGTGTGTGTGTGTGTGTGTGTGTGGAGCGGGGTTGGGAGGGATGGCTGTGCTCAAGGCAATGCTGGAACGCGCCTGATGAACACGCGCCCAAGGGCGCCACGCCCGCAGCCCACAGGACAGTTAGGGGGAGCAGGTGCAATCCCAAGGTGCCAGCAGAGCCATGATCTGTGTCTCTCTCTCTCTCTCTCTCTCTCTCTCTCTCTCTCTCTCTCTCTCTCACACACACACACACACACACACAGAGCAATGTAAAATGACTCTGAAGACCACACCAAATTTGTATGAAAAAGTATTCTTGTATTACCAATATGCAAACGCTAACCATTATACAAAAATATTTAAAAACAAGCGCTCACACGTACAGCCACAGAAAATTTATCTCAAAGGATCATCCTGGAGATTTTCAAAACACGATAGATGCAGGGGACAGAGGAAGTACACCAATCATCTATTCAAGGTCCTTACAGTAAGACTGGTATAACTGATGTTTCTCCCTTTTTGAATTTCCTTCTTTATTCCCCCGCCCAGGTATGTTGCGGGGGTTTCTGAGAAACCAGCTCTTCGAGTGAGGGAGGGAGAGAGGAGGATCCTATCCTACACCTTTCATCCACTGGGGGAGCCTAGTCGCCCGGTAATACTTCTAAGTATTCCCATATATTTTCTCCTACTTCTCCAAGCTTCATAGGATCTTGGTAACTGCCCCGTGCAATACCCTTATTTCAAGAACGAAGAAGCCGAGACTCAGAGAGGTTAAGCCAAGACACCCAGGGTCACACAGCAGAATGTCAGCAGTTCACATACTGTTTGGTACACCATGTTCTACAACCTCGCTTCTTCCTCCAGATTCACAGCAGCTGTATTTCCAAATAGGGGATGTGGAACCAGCACACATAACACTTAAAACTGCCAAGTGTGATCTTGTAAGACTTACTGCAAATATAGCACTGAGATTTTATCCCTATCACCTGCCTGATCCTAGTTATTAATGCATGTGTGTTTTTCTTAAACTAGGGAGCACGGGATAAATGGCTGTGCCTGGAGTTCTGAGAGGGAAGAGCCAACATAACACCTGAGAGGGATACTTTGCTGCCCTGGGCTTGTTTCTTATGCATCTGCCTCCTCTCCGGCATGCTTAAAGGCTCACTCCCACAGCCTCTGGGGAAAAGGGGTCTCCGTTTGCTAAACACCGCCCGCAGCTCCTGAGTGTTTACCTCTTCTTTCCCTCCTTGCATCCTGGCTCAATTTAAGTATTTCTCAAAGCACCTTTGAAAACCCAACAGGGCCTTTACCCGGGGAAACCAGATGTACAAACAGACACACATCAGCATTACGGGAGTGGAAGGGACAGGCTCCTTCAAAGTGTGTCACTCTGAACTTGTAAACAGTGCAGCGATGCTATGTTCCCCATAGTGGGAATTTGCATAGATGAAGTCACCCGGAGAACTGGGCACTCCATAGTTTCCTACTCCGTTCCTCCCTGGACACTTGCAGACCACAAGGCTGCAGATTAGGGCTCAAGGAGAGAATCCTGTAGGTGTTTCCCGGTTCAGGTTAATGAAGTACTTAGGAGTCATCTCATGATATAACCATCCCTGACATCATCGTCCGCATCAGAACCACTGGTGTCACTTTTATCAGAGAGGTCATCTCCGGTCCACAGGCACTCGGGAGGGAGGCTGGGGAAGAGCACCTGTAGCTTTTCCCCACCTGCCACCAGAAGGCTCGATTGTGTCTCCTGGGGGTCCTCTTCTAGGTCGACTGTATCTCCTGGAGGAGGTAACACCAGCATGGCTTCTTCGGAGTCTTCTGGGTCATCATGGAGAACTCTCAGGAACACGGAATTTAAATTCACATTGAAGGTAATTTTGTCCCCAGACCCCCCAGTGGAGTTGCTGTCACTGTCCCCGGGACAGGGGTCCTGGAGCGGGCCTTTGGTCCTCTCACAGGGCTCACTTGTGCGTTCCCTCTGCCCTGGGCTGGGCCCTAGTGCTGCAGGAGGCCGGGGCCGGGGCTGGGGCTGGGGCTGTGTCTCCTCTTCAGGCTCCTCAGATGACTCATTGGCTGAGTCTTCCAGATGGGAGGCCTGGGAGGTGGCTGAGGAGGTAGGCATCTGGCTCAGAAGCCGGCCGGTCAGGCCATGTATGGTGTAACCACCCCCACTTATTCTGAGGGGCGCCTCATCTTCACTGTCACTCTCATCATCATCATCATCATCATTAGAATCCTGCACTTTCTTCTTTCTGTTGATGGAAATGACCTCCACTGTATTCACTTCTTCTAACAGTGGCACTTCAGGAACTCTCTGGGTTATAAAGTTTCGAAAAATCTGTTGGGGCGGGGGGGGGAGGGAGAAAGGGAGAGTGTATCACTTGTGTTTGCTCTTTATTCTTCACATAATAAAACTTTGTATTCATTGCACAGTGATGTGCATGGTGATTATGATAACAAAAATAGTAATACAAGAGCTGACAGCTACATGGTGCTGACTAGTTGACAAGCATTGCCCTTAGCACCTCACACCTACAGCTGGCCTCCAAACCCCCAGATGCTGGAGTCCTCTATAGATAATATCACAAGGTTGGCATAGTATCTGTGCACATCCTCCCCTCTATAGCCCAAGCTTTCCAATTTGACACAGCTTCTCTTCCCTTACTCTATCAAGACCCAGCCTTGGGGGCCAATTTTTCTACCAGGTTATTCATCTTTTTTCTTATGAGTCACAGAAGTCCCTTATATAACTACATAACTTGTACACTGATCATTTACTTTCATACATGTATTTTCCCCAGTCTGTGGTTTATCACATTATTCTCTTTATGATGACATTTGATGAAAAGAAATTCCAAATTTTTAAGGTAAGAAGAGTTACCAATTCCTGTATGGTTTTTGGTTTTTGTGTCTGAGAGCCTTCCTTTCCCTCAAGCCATACAGAATGGGTTATACAGGGGCTGGGGATTTAGCTCAGCGGCAAAGCGCCTGCCTGGCAAGCGCAAGGTCGTGAGTTCGGTTCCCGGTACCGGAGAAAAACCAAAAAAAAAACAAAAAAAAAACAAAAAAACAAAACAGAATGGGTTATACAGATGCTCCTCGACTTATGGTGGAGATATGTCCCAATAAATGTATAGTAAGTTGAAAATACTATGAATTAAAAAGTCACTTAATGCACCTGCCTAGAACATTATAGCTTAGCCTAAACTACCTTAAACATGCTCAGGATATTACATCATCCTATATTTGGGCAAAGTTATCTAACACACATTGAATAATAATTGCATTGGGTGCAATGCATTGAATATCTCACATAATTCAAAATTTAAAGTGTGGTTTCCACTAAATGCATGATATTTTCACACTATTGTAGAGTTAAAGAATTGTAAGTAGAACCATTGTTGAGGGCCATCTGTGTTGCCTTCTAAAATTTTAAAGTTCTGCCTTTCACATTATAATCCTTAATTTACCTAAAACTGGCTTTCATGCATGGTGTGAGGTAGGGGTCCTCTGCCATTTCCCTCAATATATACAACATACAACATTTACTGACTAGCTCATCTTTTTTCCCACCAATTTGCAAGACTCACTGTCATGAACCATGTTTTTATGCATGTGATTCTTTATCTAGGCTTTCCATTTGACAAGGTTTTTGTGAATGCTTTTCAATAAGATTTGATAGTTTTCCCCACACTGAGCTTGTATGTCATGTTAGACTTTTTTCTTATATGCTTTAAAAATATTTTTTGTTACTATTGTATTTTTTTTTTTACTATTATAAATAGTATTCAGTTTACATAAAATTCAAAACCAGGCAAAACTAACCTCTGATGTTAGTAATCAGGACAGTAGTTACCCTTAGAGAGTGTTCATGCTTGAAAGGTGCAGAGGACAGAATTTTGGAGGAGCTAGCCATGTTCTATTCATCAAGACATGAGTTAGACATGCTCTAGTCATCAAGACAAGGTTGTGGAGACTCACACCTAGGATTTATATACTTTGTTTCTTGGAAGTTGAAGAGCAGTTTCATGCTTACTTTCTAATTGAATGCTGCTGATTTTTTATGGAATGACCCTGCTAATCGTATCAATCCCAGTAATTTATCTCTAGAGTTCTGTGAATTCTTTCTTTACACAACTGTCTCAGCAATAAATAATCATTGTCTCTGCTTCCCCTCAAACTTTAAGCTCCTTGAGGGCCAGGTTTTTGTTTGTTTTGTTTACTTCTATATCCCTAACACCTAGATCATGTTGACACATACTAGATGCTCAACAGGTATCTGTTAAATTAAAAAGAGAAAATAAGTCACTTAAAAATTTTAACACCTAGTCTTGATTAAAAACATACATAAACACACTAGCCTAGACTGTCCTAGTTTCCTCTTCCTAGAGTTTTTAAATGCAGGGAAATATTTTTTAATGGAGAAATACTAAGCAGACACACAATGACAACACAGTAAGATAAGCACAGCTGGGGATGGATATTTAATTATATGGTTGTTGGAAAATTAGAATAAGGTGGATGAGTTCAGACATAAAAACTAAAGTATTTCTGAATAAGCTATGAAAGTGATACACAAAAGGAACACAGTAGGGTAGGGAAAATGATAATTGATGGTGAAAGTAGTTCAGTCAAAAGACAGAAGAGTTTTAGAAAGATGTGAGACCAGTATCAGACTCTTGTAAAAGCTTTGGCCAGCAACACAAAGAAGAAAGGAAAACAAGAAAATGACTGTTATTGTTAATAATGAAAATAACACAAATAAGAGCAACTAGGGAGAGTTGTTATATGAACAAAGTAGTAAAAATGATTCACCAATGTCATTGACGCTTTGCAGAGGTATATGCATCACTGCTGGCATTATAAACCATTTATAGTATGGTTCTATAAGATACATCATGTTGTATATATGTTACAGTGAAGTAACCAAAATAAAAAGATAACATATAAAAATTTCTACTGTACTATTCATAATGGCAAAAAGAAAGAAGGAACAGGGCTGGGGATTTAGCTCAGCAGCAAAAGCGCCTGCCTGGCAAGCGCTAGGTCGTGAGTTCGGTTCCCGGTACCGGAGAAAAACAAAAAAAAACAAAAAACAAAACAAAACAAAAAAAAAAAGGATGCTTAGTTCAAAGTGGCGAAATAAAAAAGAAATCAATCCAAATGTCTTATAGCTGGGGAATGGTTAAATCATACATTAATAATAATGAAATTCTATGTAACCATTAGAAACAATATGAACAAAGAATAAAGAGAAAACATAAAACACACAGATACATTTATAACTGAAAATATGTTTTCGCGAATGGAAAGGAAGCCAGCCTAAAAAAACTCTGGGGCTTTCCTAACATGAAATTCTCTTCTGTGAAAACATTTGTGTACAAATCTGTAAAGTATATAATAAAAATTTCAAAGTTAAAATTAAAAAAAATAAAGTTTTAAAAAACTACATACCAAGACTTTGGGAAAATTAGTGTGTAAGCATACACATCCAATCTGTCTCAGTGTTAAGATGACGCCTATGGCCACTGATATAAAAATAATAGCGAGTGCTACTATTTTTACAGATTCTGATGTCCCTGTTGATGAGAAAATAAATTAATTTATTTCAAAAGAAATCCCGTAAGCCACCACAGGTAGGAATAAATGCACATTGCTTTGGTGTTACAAAGTGATATTGTGCAAATACAAATTTGGGGGGGAAAAAGCAGTTTTAGGCATCTGTATGTTCTTGGCCACGGTCACTCACATTCGGCTCAGAAAAAGCTGTTTTCTTATTTCTTTAGAGCACAGTTGATATGTCAGTGATTCTGGCGCCCAACGAGGGGCCCCAGAGATGAACCACTTCACAGGGCCAGTCACCCTAACAGGCACCAGGTACCAGCACCAGCCCTGTGTGTCCACTGACTGGATCTCCTCCTTGGGTGGACACCGGGGAGTCCTTCCTGGAGCCCAGAGCCTGCCTTGGGATTGAGCTAGTTTATCTGGACATCCCCTGTTGTTGCAGAACCTTTGTCAGAGCACTTGCTTCCTGGCACTTACTCTTTCTTCCCTCCGCTCCTCCAGCATCTAAATTTGCCTCTTTGTTTCTTTCTCCTGAGCACTGCAGTCTTACCCCTTGCATTATTTTTTATTTATTCATTTTTTAACTATTGCCCTTTTAATATAGAAGTTCTGTGAGCACCTGCTCAGAAGGCCCCAAAGGTCGGAGGTATTCTCCCCAACCCAACAGAGTGATGGGGTCAGGGTGGAACTCCCTAGGATGTGTCACGGCCTCACAGGGAAGCCCCAAATTAACGTACCTCCTTGTTCCTGAGCCAGAAAGACCTTTATTGGCTCGTCCAGGAAGACACACATAAGGAGCCATCACCCAGTGCCCTGAGCCTCCTCAGGTATGTTCTACAAATGTGCAGGATGGCTGGGACATGGTGAGGGGACCTGGCCTTGGGGTCAAAAGTCTTGGAAAACACCTCCATATGCAATATGAAAACTGACCCAAAACACAAGTCCTATCGTTTAATGCAGGAAGTTGCAATTTTTGGGAGAGGAGGTACCTCCACTAAAAAAATGTAAAGAATAACCGAACCAAGCCAAACCAAATACAGTTTTATATTGCTAAAGACTAAACAGAAAAATACAGAGCTGCCTCCATTCATAAACTTAATTCTGGTCACAATTCTGGTCACAAACTGAATTGGATGAGAACCGAATCAAATTCAATGGTTAGGTTCACTGTTGACCTTATGGGGAAATTTGATTCAGTTGTTGTCCAATTCGGTCTGTGACCAGACATAATGGAAAGAATTAAGTTTGTGAACGGAGGCACCCCTGTATATTTAGACTGCAAAGTGAAACATTTTCAGTTTATATTCTATAATGTAGTACAGTAGCCACTGGCTATAGTTGTTTAAATTTAAATGATCAAAATGAAACAGAATTAGAAGCCAGTTTCTCCATCCCAGTAGCTGTATCTCAAATGTCCATGTGAAGCTCATATTAGCTTGTGCTGCAGGAAGGAAGGTGTGGAGAAGGAAAAGCTTATCTGAAAAGAGAAGGCCATTCAAAGGCTGGCCTTAGCCACATCAGGAACCAAAATCTGGGCTCAGCTTTTTAAGCCCTGTATCTCTCGGGTCCTCCATCCTTCAGATCTACACTGTTACTATTTTTCCTTTGCTCAGTTCACAACTATTCTACCATGCTAGGCCCACTCCTACCTCAGGGCCTTTGCACTTGCTGGATCCTCTCTCTAGAACCCCTGATATATCCGCAAGACTTTGCACTTGCTGGATCCTCTCTCTAGAACCCCTGATATATCCGCAAGACTCTCTCTCTCTCTCTCTCTCTCTCTCTCTCTCTCCTGTATTCATTTCCCATTGTCTTGGTATTAAATAATGACAAAGGCAGTGGCACAAAACAACACAAATCTATTCTTCCTGAATTCTGGAGGTCAGAAGTCCAAAATGGTTTTCACTAAGACAAAATCAATGTGTTGGCAGGTTGCATTTCTTCTGGAAGCTGCAGGGGACAAAGTCCACTTCCTCACCTTTCCACCTTTAGAGGCCTCTTTCATTCCTGGGCTCATGGCCTTTCTGTCATCCTCAAAGCCAGTTTAATAGCCTCTCCCAGTCCCCCGACCTCTGCTTCTGCTGTCACTGCTTTTTCTCTGACTCTTGAGTCCTTGTTCTTACTCCCTTGAGCCTTATTTGTATAATAACATCTACCAAGTCTCTTGGCCACATTCACATACCCAGGATGGGTGACCATCCCTCCACCTACCACACCTCCCTTGGGTCTTCATTTGAACGCCACCTCTCTGGAAATGCTTCTGTGGCCATCAGTGATCCTGCCCATGTCCCCTTGACCACTCAGTGAGTGACCCCCATGCTACTGTGCACATGTGTGACACATCTGAGCTGCTCCTTCTTAAGGTATTGCCCTGAGCCAGAGCAGGGCTGCTCACCCGGGGCTACGCCACACAGCACCACTAACGGACTGATGACCCAGTTCATGCTCCAGAGACTCTCCAGTACTCAGGCTCTGCCGAGATGCTTCATTTCTCCCTTCCTGCTCTGCTTTGTTCCGTTATTCCTCACTCACCGTGATGTCCCCCACCACAATGAAACCACACTTGAACAAGGATCCCCATCCTAGGTTGTGCTTTCAGGGAATGTGAACCAAGATAGGGCCCTATTTAAAACAGGGGACCCATCCGTGCCAGCTGACCATCCTTCCCTTCCTGCTTCACTTTTCTCCCTAGTGTTTATGGGCGCTTCACATACTATGGATAGTGATTGTGAAACCTTATTATTCCAGCTCCTACTGCAAAGCAGGTGCCACAGAGTCGGAGATCTTTTTCTCTTTTTTTCACTGCCACATTCCCAGTATCCAGAGGGGACTCTGGCTTACAATACAGCCCTTTGTTAGATGAATGAACAGACCTTTTCCCTGGAGGCTTACTAAAGAGACAACCAGTTGGTTTTAGGGCCTCAAGGGGAAGGCATTTGGCCAGATCTTTAAGATAAGATCCCTGCCACCCCTAATTAGTTTGCCTTGAGACTGCAGTGCTTACTGCTGAGTCTACATTAACGCTGGCTTCCAGCTGATGGCCCTGCTGTCCACTCAGCATCACAGCTGTCTGGATCTAGAGTCTGACCAGGGGTAGTTTAGAAGTCAAGGAGGCAGTGAGAGATCCATGTCATCTCAACTGTTTGGCTTCTGGGTTTCAGACAGGAAGATCCCTCATGGTGGGGGATACGTGCACTGGAACGATCTTGGGTAATGACAGAAGAATGGAGCTAACTTAATATGCTAAACAGTGTACAAGCCAAGTAAAGACAGGCTGATCTGACACCACGCTCTTGCTCAGCTGTGCCTTTGCAGGCGGGTCAGAAATGCACAGGTACAAAAGATATCCACGTAATGCACGTCCACTTCCAAAGGACTGTCAACCACCCAGGGAGCAACTCTGTGTGTCAGGAGACCCTCACCTGCCCGTTTTGTTCCTGACTGGTGCTTTTATTGTATGGAGGAATGTTGTTTGTTCCGAGGATCATTACATAACACAAAATTTGCATGTGTCAGGTCTTTGTCATCGGCTCAAGGCACAGAGCTGCAGAAACCCATGGAATTTCCCCATGAACAGCAGTGTCCTCTTCTAGTTCTCAAGCCCTCTATGGGAATTATTATGGGTGGAATGTCCCCGCCAGAACTTTAATTGCCAGTGTGACAGTACTGACAGGCAGGGCTTTAAGAGGTGTTGGGGATGCAGAGGCTCTGCTCTCGTGACAGTATTAATGCCATTCCTGTGGGAATGCCTTTGACATCGTGGAGGTGGCTTTGTTGTAAAAACTCTCCACCTCCTGCTCTCAACAGGTAACACCTCTACCATGCTATGACACAGTAAGAAAACCTTTCCATCTTGGACTCGCCAGCTTCCAGAACAGTTAGCAAGAAATCTCTGTTCTCTGTAACTTACTGAGTCTCAGGTATTGTGTTATGGCTGCAGAAAATGGACTTAGAGACCGTAGAGTTGATGGTAAGGGTGTGACTCCTGGGGGCAAAATGCAGCTCAGTGGCTTCAGGATGAGGGCAGACCACAGGATCTGAGGGGTCTGATTCTTGGTAGTAGTGCAAGAGAGGAAGTGAACTGTTCGACATGTACTTCGAGTCAGAACTGGTGTTGGAACCTAACTATGTTAATTTATATGGGTTTATGTTTTTGTAAGTGCTATAGGCATAAGGATTCTATATACAATTTTAGGTTTCCCCTATTTAATCAGTATCATAAAGACACCTTAAGCAAAAGGCTTGACATACTTTTCCTTTAGAATCAGTGTGTGCGTCACTGGGCTTTGAGGGTCACCGAGGATAAAGTCACACTACGCTGTGGCTCTAGCTAATGCTAAGCATCATTGGTCCAGGTACAGTCTGGGGCTGTTCACTGAATCCACAAATAACTATATCACTCAAAAGTCCTTTCCTTATACATCTGACCTTATTTTCACTCTGGTCGATCAGAATATTAAAGAGACTTCCATTGCAGTGGGGAAACTCAGAAGGCCTTCTTTGAGGAGACTTTCCTTTTTGCTAAAATAGTCGCGATCCAGGTGCTTCCCCCGACAGTAATGGGCAGAGAAAGCCCCTAAGCTTGCAGGTTCTCACTGCACATTTCTGCAACTGTATTACTGTTCTGGTGTCTTTGCAAGAGTTGGGCTTTCTGCCTTCCTCAGTGACTGACTCATCTACACTGCCAAAGTTCCCTTTCTTCTCCAAGCTAGGGCCCCAGCTCCTGCCAGCCAGGCCAGATCTAAGAACAAGAGCCAACCTCAGATTTCAAAATCCTTCACCTTCAGTGCCTCTGCATGCAGTAGCTTCAAACAACTGTGCACCCTCCAGTGACTGGCTTGAAGAATGGCCAACCTAGAGGCACACGGCTCTGCATTTAATCCTGATTCCTCAAAATAAAAGTGTTTCCACTTCAAAAAGGCATCTTGACCTTACAAGGGTAGATAACTGGATCATCCTTATGGCAGGACAACATAGCTGTAAGCACCGGCTGGTGACCAGCGGAAAACATCTCTGGGATGTGCCTTTACTAGAAGGAACACCTTTAGGGTACCAGGAATTTCAGTTGTTTTCTTTTAATAGGTTTTTATGTCAGTGAGTAAAAATATGAATTTTTAAAAGGTGAATTTTAAGAAATTAACATACCTGATACTTGGCCAGCCTGAAGGAGGATGCATTTTAAGGGAGGTTTTATTACTGTGGTTGAACTTTTGGACTCAAAATAAACAGACACACAGTAGTTTGTGTTTGGAATTAAGTTGTTAAGGACATAACTGAAATTTCCACTGAAGCTTCCATTTATATTGGGTTCATGCTGAAAAAAGAAAAAGCAAAAGTAAGACTATAGTAAGAATTTCATTTAGAGGCAGGCTGTAAGAAACTCTTTTGGATTCTGTCTTCAAATCCTAAACAAGGTTAGAGAGGACAGAGGTGTGACAAGGAAAAAGGTTTATAAATTGCTTGGGCCAGCCAGTTTATCACAAGACTACATGTGCTTATACACACATACATACACCTATCTTAAAACCATGGAGTCTCGTCTAGCAAATTCACTTTGTATATGTTTATTTATTTATTTATTTATTTATTTTGGTTTTTCTCTGGTACCGGGAACCGAACTCATGACCTTGCGCTTGCCAGGCAGGCGCTTTGCTGCTGAGCTAAATCCCCAGCCCCTCACTTTATATATGAAGAACAAAAGTCCCAAGAAGAACAAAGCTCTCTATGATGTCACTTTTTACAAAATCATCTTCTCTCATTGACAACATGGGTCTAGTTTACACTTCAGAAAGGACTTCCCTGTACACTGACTCCTTTAATTTTCAAAACCATTGTTCCAGTTTAGATGGAAAATGTCTCCAAAAGTCTTATGTGTTCAAGGATGATAGATCTCGGGAAGAGCCTGAATTATACTGGCTCTAACTTCATTGAGTGGATTAACCTCGTGATGAGTTTCCTAGCTGAACGGGTTTATTTGGAGGTAGTATCTAAGGGAATGGAGCAGGTTGAAGTGTATATTTTGTCTCCAGCATCTTCCTCTTGGGTTGTTTCTCACTGTTCCCTGGCTGCCACAGGGTGAGCATCTTTCCTTGGCCATATCCTTCCACCCTGGTATTTCTGCCTCACCATGGGCCTAATGTCATGGAGCCAGTTTACCATTAATTGAAATTATCAGTCCAAATCAACCTCTCCTCCTTTAAGGTGTTTTGCTCAGGTATTCTGCCACAGCAACACAAAGCTGACTAACACAACCATCTAGGCATTATCTCCATTCTACGGATGAGGAAACTTCAGGTCAAAGTGCCCAAGGAATTTGTCCAAGATCACAGAGCTTGTGGGAAGTGGGACAGAGGCTGATGTCTAAGACATAGTGCCTCTCCTTCCCCCTGTAATTCTGTTACATTTCAAGAAACACAAAGATAAACCTGGGCGCAGTGGCAGAGGCTTATAATGTCAACACTTAGGGAGGCTGAGGCAGGAGGATCGCAAGATCAAGTTCTGTCGCGGTAATTTAGCAAGACCCTGTCTCAGATAAAAAATGAAAAAGCTGGGGATGTAGCTCATTGGTAGAACATCACTTTGTTAAATCTCCAGTACTAAAACAAAGTTTGACGACAGCAATTTAAAAAAGAAACCCTATGTTTTATAGTTTCCAAAATATATTTTAGTAGCAATTTTAGAGTAAGATTTCTAGCAGTTCAAACGCAGCCTTGGGGAATCCTGTGTTTCTACAAGTTTCTGTCTGGAAGGAGGGGGAGTTATTAAACAAACAGAGTTGCAAGCCAACAGAGGAAAAGGTCATGCATGGAAATAAGCCATGATAGGAGAAGGGGACAGGATGGGCTCCCGAGTGGCAGGAAGGCTCTCCCCTTGGATGGAAGACCCAGTGTGGCAGAGGGTAGAACAGCGGGGCTCTGCAGGATGTTGAGCAAGACTGCAAGGCTGACTTCCTGTTTCACAGACCTGATGGAAGCTCCCACCCCACAGTTCCCTGCAAGGGTTCACATGCTGAACTTTAATCACTAGTGCAAGGTATAAAGGGCTGAAATTTGATTGACTACTGCAGGGCCTCGGAAGGGTGATTAGACGAGGTCATCAGGGTGCAGCCCCCATGACTGAACCCCGGTGGCTCTAGAAGAACAGTCTGAAAGAGAGCAGAAGAGACACACTGGTCCCTGGCTGTCACCATGTGATGCTATGTGCCGCACTGAGACTGACAGCAAGGAGGTGATCGCCAGATACGGGACTGGACCTCGGACCTACAGAACCACGAGCCAAAATAAAGCTCTTCTTTAAAAAGTGTGTAGTCTTCGCTACTTTGTTATAGTAACAGGAAACAGACTAAGGCATACTGCCCCCTGAGCTCCCCAGGATTGAGACCTGGGCCTTTGCACTGAGCTACATTCTTGGCCCTCTATTTTTTTGAGACAAGGTCTCATAAAGTCACTAAGTTACCCAGGCTGGGCTTGAACTTACAGTCTTTCTGCCTTAACTTCCCAGAGTGCTGGGACTACAGTCATGTACCACCATGACTAGCCAAGACATACGTCTTTAGGTATCTGTGCTGCATACTCTGCTTCCTGCCCCGCACCTGGGAATGCAGCCCCTGCTCCCAGCCTAGGCCCCCTTCCATGTGCTCTCAAGATCCCACCCCTCTTCAGCTACTCTAGGACACAGCTCCAGGAACCCTCCCTGGAACATTCTCTCTGTAGGGAATATGCTGTCATTCTCTCTGTAGGGAATATGCTGTCATTCTCTCTGTAGGGAATATGCTGCCATAAAAAGTCCCTTTGTGACCCCGCCTTCCTCTCCAGCAAAAATTGTACACCCTTTCTTCCTTTAATTGAAAAGCTTCTTAGAAAAGATAAGCTCTCCAATTATTCTCCTTCCTTTCTTTCTTGAATCCACTCCAAAAGACCTCTGGCATATGACTCACCAAAGCAACTCATCTCAAGGGCCTGGTCTCAGGGCATGCAACACACATAAGAAGCCAGTGGCTCCCCAGTGCATCTCTTTAGCTAGGAGATCTCACTTTATTCCAGAGTTGGTGCAGCAACTCCTGTCCAAAATCTCCTCCTAGATACCTAACAGGCACCTCAGATTTAACCCAGCCCAAATTGAGCTGCCATCTAACCGCCATGTACCAGCTTCATGCATACTCTTCCCCATTTTAATTAACGGAAACACTAAAGTGTTGGAGTCCGCTCTTTCTCTACCGCACTTTGCATGCAATCTACCTGAAAAAACTGTTTTCTCCCATTATTTTTGCAAAATAAGCACAGAATCTAGTTGCTTTTCTTTACCCCACCACCAGCAAGGGGTCCAAGCTATCAACACCTGTTGCCTGGAACATACCAATAGGTTGTTTTAGTTTCTTGATTTAATAGAAAGACTACTTTAATCCAGAAGATGTCTATTAACTATAGTTTTCCCAGGGGTGGGGATTTAGCTCAGTGGCACAGTGCCTGCCTGGCAAGTGTGAGGTTGTGAGTTCAATTCCCGGTACCGGGGGGGGGGGGGGGGGGGAAAGAAACTATAGTTTTCCCTCTAACAGCGTTGTCAATATTCTAATAAACATGTCTCATTTTAGAAATAACATCTAAGACACAGTATGGCTTTGAATAAGACCCATGGTTGAAATATGACAGTGAATGACACCTGTCACAGTCCCCGAGGCCCATGAGCTCATTTCTCCCATTACTTTTGCTCCCTCTCCCTAGGCTGTTGGTCATAATTCATGGGGAGAATTTCATAAGAAAAAATGATAATAATTACAGAATTTGTCACACCTATTAAGGTGTCACCATCCTTGTTTGTTTTTGTGGTGCTGGGGATTGAACCCAGGGCCTTCTGCATGCAAGGCAAGAGCTCTACCACTGAGCCACAACCCCAGCCCCTAAGGCTGCTGTATTAAGCCTTGGGTCCTCCAGCGGCTTCTACCCTACAAAGTCCTCCAAGCTCTGCCTGCTGTCCGCTCCGATCTCACTTCCCCCTGTTCTTCCCACTTTGTTGCTCCACTCCAGCTGCCTCTCTCTTGTTTCTCAAACCCACGAGGTCCTTTCTAACCCTGGGGCCTCTGAACTTCCCACGTCCTCTGTCTGAAATGGCCCTGCTCTGATATCTTGCAGGCTGCTTTTACTTGCACAGACTTTAAAACTGGCAAAGGGCTTGGCAAACTAAATGCTACTATAGCAGTGTCCACTGGTGTGTGCATTTGGTCGATTTTCAGACATTCCCAGCATTCTGAGTGATGGAGCCAACGAAGATCCATGAGTCTGCTACCAGGGTCAACCGAGGTTATGGACACTGGGTTGGGTCCTTAGAGGAAATCAGAAAAGGACAGAACTGCAGGAAAACATGGCTTTTTTGATGTGTCAGAGCACAGGATACATGTTTCCATGTGTGGCTCAGCTAAGCCACCCTTTCAAAGAAATCTTGCCTTGGTGTGCTGGGCTCTGGGGACTCACCCTGTGTATATCACTCCTGTCTACACCACACAATCCTTTTCTGTATCCACTGGTATCGTGCAAGTGGCTTATTCTCTTAAACACAGAGCTACTGGGTAAATCAACATATTTCTGCAGAGAATGAATGAGAGAGACTACTTTCCTAAAGTCACAACACTGACGGCCAGACCTTTTCATGTGAATTGTTCAACTACATGTTTTTTCTTTTTTTTAAAAAAAGAGAGTCAAATATATCCATGGCCAACTCAGAGCATTCTGACTGCAGCAACAGAGACCACTTACCCTCTTATCAATGTTCTCCGAGTGTTCGTCGATGATGAGTGATGCCTGTTTATGGAGTTCTTCCCCAAAGATCTTGGGAGCCATAAGTGGAAATTGCACTGCCACATTGATGTGGTTTGCAAAGCCAACAATCTCAAAGTCTGGGGGCTCAATAGACACTGTTTAGGAAGCAAAGTCAGAAGGAAACCCCAGCATCAGTCAGTGGCTACATAACAGCAGTGCTCCCCACCATCAGCACCTAATCGTATTTATTTTAAACAAAAATAATTTTCTTTTTATCCTGCCTATGGTCCAGTTATAGTCTGTTATTGTATTTGTGAAGAATTAAGATTCAAAAACAAGTGCACCATTTGCTTAACATTACTACAGCGGAGTGAAGACAGATTTTGGGATGGAAGCCAGCAACATTTTCAATTTTCAGCCTGCAGCCTACACACAACATTAAAAAATAACTTATTTTCATAATGTGATCATAATACCAAATAATAGAAAATCACTGTCAAAAATACAGATAGCAATTATCTTTGTAGTCAGTCATTTTTTTAATCTATGCTATATGGGCCTAAATATATAATATTCATACACAGTTACTAAACTAGGGTATATATTTGTAAATACATGTACATGTACTATGTACATATATATCCCCATATATATATATAAATTAAAATTAAATCATTGTAGACCACATGGTTTTGCATGGCATATAATTTCATTTAACTGTATTTCATAAACACATTAATACATATTTACCTATATCAAGGGCTAGCCAATTATGGGCCATGGGTTGGCCTTTTGTACAATCTACAAGCTGAGAATGGTTGCTATTTTTTTTGAAGGACTGCAAACAACAACAACAAAGAAAAAAACAAAACCAAAACCAAAGCAAGCATGGGACAGACACCATATGTCCCATATGTCTTTACCGAAAGACTCTGAATCCCTGACTCACACCATAATTTCTCCTGGTTAATTCATTTTCACTAAGTAGCTGAACCATGGCTTCACTGATTCACTATTTTTTTTTTTTTTTTTTTTTTTTTGTTTTTTCTCCGGTACCGGGAACCGAACTCACGACCTTGCGCTTGCCAGGCAGGCGCTTTGCCGCTGAGCTAAATCCCCAGCCCCTGATTCACTATTGTTAACATTTAGATTGTCTCTTAATTTTTTCTGAGTGGATTTTATGTACTATCAAGCATTTAGAGTGCTAAATCTTGGCACCTGCATTTAATAATTTCCTTAGGACAAGTTACTAAAGAGGTATTCTGGATTGGAGTAGGCACATGTTAAGGTTTTTTATACATGCCGCCTAATCCCGTCAGAAGGACTATATCAAAGTGTGCTCTACATTCTTTCCCATCATGAGTCTGTATGTATTTTTCAGGTTTATCATTTGAATCATGAAAAAGACCTCATATAATTCTTCAACAGCCTAAATACCTTGAGTCATAAACTGTTTCCCTTTCCATCTGTGTACAAACATACAGATGTGACTCTTGATCCTAAACACACACACACACCACTGCAGCGATCTCATAGGTATCTAAATTATTTGCCACAGTGGATTCAGACACCATTACTCTGTGAAAAAGCATGGGTAGCGAGCGTATAATAGGGCACTGAAGCAGAATTGGATTTTTCTGGTCTTTTTTTGAAACAAGCTATAAAATGGAGACTGAAAAAGCAATGGAGCTGGAGGTGTTAATGCAAAGGCCTCTGGGAATGGCTGCAGGCACAGAAGTGAAAAAAGGAGCAGACCCAGCTTTGGGTGTGAACTTTGGGCCCCAGTGTATGCGTCCTGGATGTTCACAAGTCACAATCAGATGCTACAGGGTTAGAACCTGGGCTGGGGTCGCAGAAGAAAGGCAAACACTGACCCAGAGTGATGTGACAGCTTAGATCCAGGCCACCTGAGTTCCACTCCCCTCTTCCTGCTAGGCCATAAAGTGATGAGAATAGCAAGTACTACTGCCTGAAAGCCTGCTTTGTGCAGGTATGGTGCAACAATCTGCACTGATTAATTGATTGATTCATTCATTCATGAAAGGGTTTTGCTACATATTCCAGCCTGGCCTTGAACTCACTATGTAGCCCAGGCTGGCTTCAAACTCAGTGGTCCTCCTTTCTCATCCTTCCCCATGCTGGGATTATAGGTATGCGCCATCATGCCCAGCATAGCTATGGAGCAATAATCTGTAAAGAACACATTATGGTCCCACTCTTCAGATAGGAAAGCTAAGGCTTAGATCAGCAAAGTAACTAGTTCCAGTTACAGAGTTAGGAAGTAGTAGGGCCAGCTGTGAGCCTATAGCTCTAAATCTAAAATGGCTCTGCAGATCTTCCTATTCATAGCAGAGCAAATGATGATTTTTTTTTTTTTTTTTTTTTTTTTTTTGTACCAGGAATTGAACTCATGACCTTGTGCTTGCCAGGCAGGCACTGTGCCTCTGAGCTACAACCCAGGCCCATAATGATCTTTTTTGTGGGGAGCAGCTGAGCTGGACATGGACCACACATTGGGGGCTAGAGCAAGGCCAGCCCGGAGAACATGGAACGCCAGAGGCAAGCCATGTGAACAAGATGTTAGGACTAGGGCAAAGCCAGTCCCAGGAACGTGAAATGCCAGAGGCAGACCATGTAAACTGGCTGATCTCTAGCTCAGTGACATATTACCAGTGGGCCGGCCTTGGTGTTCCTCCCTGTTAACTACAGCACAGACAGTTTTGCTTCCCATGTTCTCAGCAAAACACTGACACCTTGCATTTCCCTCTGTCATGCACTTTCCCCCTTTTTACTGCGTATAAATAAAGACACAGACCATGCGAGGTTGTGGCTGCTTCTCCATCAGATAGGTCAGGTCCCACCCGGTCCCAGCTTTCCTCTTTGTATGTGTCCTGTCTTTTCTTAATCTCTCATTGCCCCCGCTCAGGACCCCACTGGCTGTGTGTCATGCAGCCCTTTTTTAATCATTTGTCTCAATATTTTATTTATTTTTATGAATACGCAGTGTTTACAGTATATAATGATTACAAGTATCATTACACTTGGAGAGCTGGACTATGTACAAAATACATCTTAATTCTTTGTTTTTCATTTCCTATCCTTCCCCTCTTTCCCTGCTCCTTCCAACTCTTGATCCCCTTCCCATGTGCAAAAACTCTATTTTCACCATTTTTCCCTTCCATCTTTTGCCTTCCCATCCCTCCCCCTCCTTCTCTTGTTCCCCCATCCGTTTGAAAAAGATCTCCCCATTTCCTCTTTACTTATTTTCTATTTTACATTCTCTCTCTCTCCCCCTCTCTAGCAGACATGGGTGTGCCCGCATTCCTGTGAAAGGATGTCTTTAACACTCCAGGGAAGATGCTGATGATCATCTTGATGAAAATGGTAAGATCAGGAAACAGAGCTCAACTCACTGTTCGTGGCCGTGATGGAATCAGTGCACTGAACCATCAGTGTTCTCCCTCTGAATACTTTCACCAGAGGAACGTACGTCTCGTGCACGTCCTGCCACACGTCTGTCAGGTCACAAGACGATTTGGTGACATTGGTACATTCCTCAACAATCTTCAAACCTTCTGCTTTACTTTGGGAAGAAATGGAAAAGGGAAAACGTCAGCATTTACAGAATGAGAATCTATTTCTGTGCCTCACTTCATTTCCTTTAAGGCTCTGCCCAGCTATCACGGCATCAAACTGTCTTTCCTACCCACTCTCAGTCCCTCTCACTCTTCAGTTTTCTTCATAGCATTGACCTCCGCCGGCCTCACACTTTTGTTCCTTTAATGATGTCTCCACCTACTTAGGCATTTCCATTTTCAGAGGGTAGGGGCTTTGAACAGACGCCCTGGTATATTGCAAGTGCTCAGTAAATACTTGCTGGATGGATGAATGAAACGGGCTTTCATGGTAAAGGCCTGAGACCTTCCTCCCTCTCCTTCAAGAACAATCACTGCTTTCCTTGAGAGGCCCTCCCTCTCCGCCTGAAGGTCCTACAGTCCAGTCCTAAGCCTGCTGTGCTAGTTAGGAGCCACACAAACATCAGGTCTACCATGCTACGGAAGACTGTGAGCTCTCAATGCACAGAGAAACTTTAAGACTCTGGCAGGTCAAAGGGAAACTCACAACAGAGCCTCCCCAGGGCCTGCAGCAACAGCTCGAAGCCAAATAACAAACAAAAGAACACTCCACGGGGCTACTGATCAAAGAATGACTTATCATCTATCACATCACTAATTCTTGAGCCAGCCCCCCAGTGGGGAAGTCAGCTCAGAGAGGTGGAGCTCCACGCCAAATGGCAAGTTGATTCGTGACTATACCAGACTTTGGACTCATGTTTGTCTTAGACTAGGCCAGGCAGCTTTTGAGTGTCCACCATGCCTCCATGAGTCAAGAAAAGTGAACATAAACCATCAATATGGTCCCCAGACCTTTGGAAAATACCAAATACCAGACTTTTAAAATTCTGATTAATTGAATTAAAGAAATTATTGGGAAAACCAGACAATTATTTTGCTGGTGAGGCTCTGACCTGTAGAAATTGGCTTTGGCCATAAATACAAACTTTGTCAAAATAGTTTTGGATTATTAAAGTATTCAACTGAATTAAAAATGGATGAGTATTTTGCCTATGGCCTTTCAAGGTTCTGAGTAAGAAATGAGACAGAGAACATACTAGAAAGATAATACATTTAGCATTTAGAGAAAAAAGGAACATCAACCAACCTCATGATTGTATACTGTAATGCATAGTGAGTTGGTTCAAAGGACTGGTTTTTCAACTCCCATGATAAGATCGACCGGTATTTTCCAAATGTCATCTTGAAATTACAGTGTTCACCTAGAACATCCAAAGAGAACAGGACGTGTGTCGGGGAACCACTGAATTCCGGAACCCAAAGACCATGAACCTATGTCCCCAGCAGGAGTCTGAGAAACACAGGAAGTCTACTGGACACGGGAAATAAACTAATATTATTCATTCATAAGCAACATATGCTCAGGGCAGGAAAGTTGAGGAAACAGGAACTCAGCACTCGGTAAGTGGAAGTTGTACAGAAGGACTTCCCCAGTTTTCACAGACTCCCAGAAGTTCATCAGACCCAAGCGACCCATGGCATTCCGGGCCACGCAGTACATTGCCTCACTGCTCCTTCACTCCACTCTCTCAACTCAGCTCCGTGCACTGCAGGCTTTTCTTTCTCTTTTTCTTTCTCTGTCCCTACATTTATTCTCTTGGTCACAGAGAGAAAGAGTACACCGCGGGCCCCACCTTCCTTTTAGGCACTTAAGCCCCATAGCAATGCAGAAGTAGCGACTATTCATAGACCTATTTTCCAGACTGAGTTTCCACACTAAGCTGAGTGCACAGTATTATGCCCTGGGAAGTGGTGGTGACAACTGGGACTTTAATGCTGTACTTGTTAAGTTCTGCCTCACAGGGTTAAATTTTGAAAGCTCAGCGACATTTCCTGTGGTTAAGACCCAGGCTTCTGCTTTCTGATGTTCACCTCCACTGTGGATCAGAAGGCTAAGCACCCATTTGATGCTTAGTGAAGTTTTGTGGGCATATTACATACGTGGGTAAGAATCCAGCTACAAATTATTTTTTCTTATCTGGAACCAAGAGTTGGAAAAATGTAAATTAAAGAGAAATTACTTCTCAATCACTTTTTGTTTACCATAACAGGTGTCTCCTTATTTTCTCTTGGTGAGAATATTAAGAGTTTGACTATTCTTTCAAGGGGCTTTCAAAATGATCTCCAGTTTCTTGTAATAGTTTTGTGAGGCAATTTCGAAAAACAGAGTTAGCAAATTTTAGCTCCCTTTATACAAAAAGGGCTCCAATAAAATAGGTGAAAGATGTGAGGCCAGAAGTAAAATTTCCCATATTTTAAATGTTTAGATAGTCCCCCTAGTACTCTGAATCTTATTCAAAAATTTAACCAAGCCAAGAACATCTCCTACCAGGGATATCAGGTGAAGCATCCAGTGCGAGGCTCACACACACTAGGAGAAAGAAAAACAAGTTAGAGACGCAGCACTGATTTATCTGGGCTCAACTTAAAACGACCACACTCAGTTTGCCTAACTTAAAGCATCAATGATCACATGTGTTAATACTGCATTGAGATTTTCTTGTGCTAACAAAAAGTTCAAGCAAATGGTTCTTAGGTGACATTAGTACCGTCAGCCCCTGGTCCACGGATTGCATCTGGAGTGGACTCAATGGAAGATCCATTTAGGACCTGGCACTCGAACCAGGGTTGGGTTGGTTGAGGAATATCCTGTGAAGCTGGTACTTGTCTGAGAAACTTCCTCAGAATATAAATAAGCATGTTGCTCATTAATAATTTTTGAAAGCAAAGATATTTACCAGGGGTGATGGAGGAGAAAAGGGGGTTCATGAGGGGGATTAATGAGTCCCATCTCCTTGGGCGGGAGAGTGGGGACATTTGTTTTCTGGATGTCACAATGACTTGGGGAGTGAATTTCCTGGCATTTGTGGACGGTGGAGGCCCAGAATGCTGGACATTATCTGGTACATGAACAGTCTGCCCGAGACAGCTGTCCCCCTCGTGTGCACCTTGCTGATAAACCACGTAAGACATGACACTGAAACAAACTAGATCACAAGGAAGGCAGAGAAGAGATGAGAATGAATAGTGCTGCAGAAAAAAGGTGTATAATAAATAAAATGCAGAGGCTGAAGTTCAGGGGGACTTTTCATCCTAGTGGCTGTAGTAAGAGATAAGTGTTCTGCCTCTTCCCAAATACAGCAGCAGTGAAATAATAAGAGAAATTATTCTTAAAATTAACATATAAGGGTGGTCTCCAATATTATGGAGCTTTATGTTATTTTGCTTATCTATTTGTCTTCCTAAAATTAAAAAGAGGCAGGAACCCATACTGAATTCTAACCATCAGCCTCTGTTTTCTGGCTATTATCCCTGGGACACTTGGCAGTCTAGGTCCTGTGGTCAGGGATATGGGTTTGCTGCTTCACACTGGAGCTCTGGCTGAGGCTATCACAGGTTCCCTTCTCCAAGGGCGGGGATAAACAGTAACACTTACCCACGAGACACCAAATAAGTAATCTGATGGCCCAGGCACAGTGGCTCCAAAGCATGTTTGTTAGTGTTCTAGTTCTTTCCTTACTTTCACATCTGAAAGGAAATCAATATTAGGATATTAAGATGCTAAAGTGTCTAATGAGGGGGCAACCCACTCGGGCCCCCTTCTGTCACTCTCTTGGACAGCTTTCTTTCCCTCAATAAATATATTCTGCTCTTAACCTCCATTGTTCCTAAAATTCATTCTTCAATTTTAGAGAACAGGAACTCATCCCAGATATCCTTCAGGTTGGGAGTTTTTGTTTTCCTGTACCCTTATGGAGGTTCCACCGTGATCCTTGGATGGAGATTTAAAGCTATATGCCTACCCAAATGCCTGGTGTCTATCGAGGGCTTTTAGATAGATCCTCTGGAGAGTATCTCTGACTGCCATCAACAACCAGGACCCCTCCCAGCCTGAAGAGGTCAGAGCGGTCATCGCCCCTTCCTCCCTCACGGCAGTTTGGGTTACTTCTTCAGAGCGGGGAATGTCATAGGCAGTTGAGTTAGATAGAAATATTATAGGCAGTCAGACAGGGCCAGGCCCTCGAAGGAGCCGACATGAAAGACAAGATAAGCTATGTATTTGCTGTGGGCCAGACCTCAAGACAAAGGACTAAACAAATACAGCCACACACCTCCCTAGGTGTAAACATCAGGGATTGATATTCTAAATAGGTTGGGATCACCTTGAAGAGTTGCTGACCCAACCCCCTACAGGAAAAGCCCCTGTTCTGTATTCATGCTGTGACTCGCTTCCCTATTTGATCCCAATTTAATCAATTTTACCTGAACAACTCTTATTGGCTGACCATAGTTTTGTCCATTTTCCCCCTATTTTGGACCCGCCTCACCTTGTAGTTTTGCTCTACAAAAGTCCCCAGAAAAACAGAGTTGGGGGCAACCCACTCGGGCCTCCCTTCTCTCCCTCTCTTGGACAGGAGCTTTCTTTCCCTCAATAAATATATTCTGCTCTTAAAATAAATAAATAAATAAATAAAATAAATAAATAGTCTAATGGGATTGTAAAAATAAAAACAGGACAAAAAAGACCCCAAGAAATAGTAAATTCCTGGTGGGGGCCTTGCCCACCCTCCCAGGAGCGGGCCAATGACTCAAACAGCTTTTTGCACCAATTCCTTACCCATCAGGGACAAGTGTTAAATATGACCTTTGAATAGCTAACAGTCATTGAACTAAAAAAAAATAAACATAAAAAACTAAGCAGCGAAGAGTCTTGCTTCTATTAAGAAAGTGCTTTCTTTACTGATTTTGGTGAATCCTTGGAATGTCTTTATGCACAAGCATAAAAATATATATATTCTTATTTCCGCCCTCATCTCGACAAGAGATAGCAGGTACAGTCCCTGTTCTGTGTCAATTTTTCTACTTAACATTTTATTTGGGAGATCTGCCCCCACCCCCATCAGAAAGAGAAATTTCTTGTTTTTCTTTTTTAAATAGTTGCACAGTGTTGTGTTCTATGGTCAGAACATCAATTATGTAACTACATACCTGTGATGGACATCTGAATTGTTTCTAATCTTTTCCGCAAGGAATTCTCTTGGGTGCACATCCCTGGCCCCTGTGCAAGTCTATGTGCAGAGAAAAGTCCAGGTGTAGGATGGCCACATGTTGTCATTTGAAAATGTCCCCTCAAAGATCATGTGTTGAAAACGTAATCCCCATATCAGGAAATGGAAAGATATCCTTTGCTCTTGGGTAGGAAGAACCAATGTAGTGAAAATGGCCATACTTCCAAAACTGTTACACAGATTTAATGCAATTTCGATCAAAATTCCAGCAACATATCTCACAGAATTAGAGAAAACACTCCTAAAATTCATTTGGAACAAAAAGAGATCTAGAGTGCAAAGACAATTCTGAGCAACAAAAGCAAGACAGGAACATCACAATCCCTGACTTGAAATTATACTACAAAGCTACTGTGATAAAACCAGCATAGTACTGCTTTATAAAAAAAAACAAAACAGACCCAATGATCAATGGAACAGATTAGAAGATGTAGAAACAACTCCAGACACATTCAGCCACCTTATCTTTGACAAAGGTACTAAACACATTCCCTGGAAAAAAGATAGCTTCTTTAACAAATGCTGCTGGAAAAACGGGCTTTGCACATGCCGAAGATTAAAACTGGACTCATATCTTTCACTGTGCACTAAACTAAAGTGGAAATGGATCAAAGATCTAAGTATTAAAACAGAAACATTAAGTGTGCTGGAAGATAGAATACGTAAAACTCTTGAAGACATTGGTGTAGGCAAAGACTTTATGAACAAAACCCTGATCGTACTGGAACTATCACAAAAAGATACAACTGGGATCTCATCTTATTAAAAAGCTTTTGCACAGCAAGAGAAACCACCAACAGAGTGAAGAGACAGCTCACAGTGTGGGGAAAAATGTTTGCCAGCTGTTTCTCAGACAAAGAATTACCACCAAGAACATATAAACTCAAAAAGTCAAATTGCCCAAACTTAAAGAATGGGTAATCAATCAAAAAATGGGTATTGGTCATGAATACACACTTCTGAGATGAAGAAGTACAAACAGTAAATAAATGTATGAGAAAATGTTCAACATCACTGGTCATTTGAGAGATGCAAATTAAAACAATGCTGAGATTCCATCTCACCCCAGAAAGAATGGCTGTTATCAAGAAATCAACCAATAACAAATGCTAGCAGTGCTGTGGGGAAAAAGGAACCCTTTCCACTGCTGGTGAGAGTGTAGACTGGTACAACCACTGGGGAAATCAGTGTGGAGACTCCTCAAAAAACTAGGACTAGAGGTTCCATTTGACCCAGCCATTCCCCTCCTGGGTATCTTCCTGAAAGAATTAAAAGCATCTAGACCGGGTGTGGTGGCACGCACCTGTAACCCCAGCACTTGGGAGGCTGAGGTAGGAGATACAATTGGCATCTTTTTGGTATCTGTGGGTTCTGCAGAGGTAAATACATACCTTACCTCTGTCTTTGTGAAGGGATTGACAATGACATGGAGGGTGTGGGCTCACTATTGAGAGTGGGTTGGTTACAGAATCAGGTTGGGTCCTCTCTACCTCTTGCCATGTGAAGTTCTCTACTACATCACTGTGAGTTCAAGACCAGCTTGGGCTACAAAGTGAGCTTAAGGCCAGCCTGAGCTGCATAGCAAGACCCTGTCCTGAAAAAAACAAAACCAGAAACCAACCAACAAACAAAAAACCCTCCAAGGAATTAAAAGCATCATACCACAGTGATATATGCACACCCATGTTTATAGCAGCACAAGTGTGTAATAACTAAACCTTAGAAACAACCCAAATGCCCACCAACTGGTGAATAGATCAAAAAGATGTGATTTTTTTTATACAATGGAATACTACTCTGCCATACAGAAGGATACACTTGAGACATTCCTAGGAAAATGGATGTACCTTGAGACCACATTCTTACGTGAAATAAATCCAACACACATGTGTAAATGCCACATTGTTTCTCTGGTGTGAGAAACAGAAAATTTAAATAAGGAACAAAATGTATATTAGGTATGGTGAAATACAGGAAGAAAATGTTCAAATGGGGGAGGGGAACAAGAGAGAGGAGAGAGGGCAAGGAGAGAGGGGAAAAATAAAAAAAGGAGAAAAGAAGAAAAACATGGGAAAAAAGCTTTTGTAAATGGGGAGGGGAGGAGGGGTTGAAGGGAGGGTAGGGGAATGGGGAAAATTAAACGAGTTATGTCATGTATGGATACAAATTCTTTATGATGAATGTGATCACTATGTACATCTAAACTGTACCAATAAGAGTCAATTAAAAACAAACCTTAATCCCCAATACCAGCGTTGAGAGGTGATTAAGTCACCAGCCTCTGCCTTCATGAAGGGATTAACAATGACATGGAGGGAGTGGGCTCACTGCTGAGAGTGGGTTGGTTACAGAATCAGGTTGGGTCCTCTTTACCCTCTTGCCATGTGAAGTCCTCTACGACATTATGCAGCAACAGAAGGCCCTCGCTAGATACGATCCCTCAACCTTGGGCTTGCCAGCCTCCGGAACCACGAGCTGGATACATTTCTGTTCAGTGTAGATCATTACCTTATCTGTGGTATTGTCACTGCAGCATCAAATGGATGAAGACATAAGCAAGAGGCCTAACAGCCATGGTGCCAGCAGAAAACTGCAATTCAAGTTAGAATATTTTTCAGAAAGACTTTATTTAATCAAGGGCCACTTACAAATGTGTGAGCAAGATGGAGGCATGCCATAAGGGAGCTTGCAGTACCGCAGGACAACAAAAGGGGGAGCCATCACCGCTCTGGGCTTGAAAAGTGAAAGAGAAGACACCTGCACTGGAATGTGAAAGGAGGGAATCCTGCGTGAAGACCTGCGACAAAGGGAAATGACACCACCAGTGCAAAGAGATTGTGCAGAGAGAGGACTGCAGAAGTAGTATCCCTCGGTGTTTCCATTCCTTCTCTAAATTGGGCCTCCCCATTGGCTAAACTCAACCAGAAGCCACCTGGCAGGGGGGCAGTGACTGTGTCCCTCCAAGTCAGGTGCCCAGGGCAACGTAAAGGGCAGGGAAGGTGGAGGATGAGTGTGCAGGGGTGGACAAAAGGGACCTGGCAACTGGACTAAGCACATGTCATTTGTGGAGACTGCCACACTGCCCACACTGCAGGTGGCACCAATTTACATAGGTACCCAGGACATGCGAGCATTTTTGGTTCTCTAGTCTCTTCACAGACATGCCTTGGATTTTCATCAAATTCGCAAATGAAAAGTTATCCTCACCCCAATATTAATTTGTACTTCTCTTATTCCCAATGAGCCTGGGCATCTTTTCACATATTTATGGGCTACTTACATTTCTTTCCTGTTCAAAGTCTTCCTCCCTTTGCCTGTTTTTGTACTGCGTTGTGCTGTTTTTGTTGATTTGCAGTAACTGCCTGTATGTATGAGGGAAACTGACCCCTTGTGATACGGATCACATTTTTCTCCTTCTCTTTATGTGATTTGCTTGTGTGTGGGTGTTTTAAATTACTCAGAAATTTCTGTGTTTCATGTTTTCAGATTTAAAGATACAACTGGCATCTTTTTGGTATCTGTGGGTTCTGCATCAGTGGATTCAATGACCTGTGGGTCAAAACTATTAGAAAAAACTGCAGCTGCATTGAACATGTACAGACCTTTTCATCTTTGACATTGTTTCCTACACAATATTGCATAACCTCTGTTTATGTAACCCTTACCTGTACTCGGCATTGTAAGCAAGCTAGACTGATTTAGAGTCTGCAACATGGTGTGTATAAGTCATATGCAGACACCATGCCACGTATGTAAGGGACGTGAGCAACTGTGGAGTTTGTACCCACAGCAGTAGGGTGGGGTTTTGGATGGGGAATCCCCAAAGATCTTGAGGGATGACAGTGGTTTTTTTTCTCAGTTTCTAGTTTTCAGTCTTAGAAAGACAGCCATCCCCACTCCAAGGCCAGATAAGGATTCTTTTTTTTTCTTTGGCACTGGGGATTGAACCCAGAGTCTCCGCATAGAGCTACATCCCCAGCTCTTTTCTTTACTATTTTAAGGCAAGGTCTTGCTGTGTTGCTCAGGGTGGCTTTAAACTTGTGATCCTCCTGCCTGTTCCTCCTGAGTAGCTGGAATTACAGGTGTGCACCAATAAATATACCCAGCTGAGACAGGGATTATTGAAGAAGACTTTTAAGGCATCCTAATCAGTCTTGGATTTTTCCCTCTCTCTCTCTCATATCTTTTGTCCCCACCCAAGCAATTAGGTCCTATAGAATCTGTGTGTTCCTCAGTTCTCCCAAATAGTGGGGCAGTGTGAAACAGCAAGTCAAATTGCTACAAGACCACAAAACAGCAGTCTGAGCTCAAGCTACAAACCACCTGAAAAGTCCTCCTGGCTGTCATGGTGACAGGACTTACCTACAATATTCTTTTGGAGAAAGCCAGAAGACTCCAAGTAAACATTTTGAAAAAATGTTCCACATCATTGGTCATTTAAGAAAGACAAATTAAAGCAACACTGAGATTCTATCTCACTCCAGAAAGAAAGGCTATCATCAAGCAATCAACCAATAACAAATGCTGGAGAGGCTGGGGGTGGAAAGGAACTCTTCTCCACTATTGGTGGAAGTGCAAACCAGTACAACCACTATGGAATCAAATTCCATTTGACCAGCTATTCCACTTCTAGCTATCTTCCCAAAAGAGTTCAAGTCATCTTAGTGCAGAGATCCAGGCATACCCATGTTTACAGCAGCACAATTCATAATAGCTAAATCTTGGAAGCATCCTTTATATCCATCAACAAATGAGTACATAAAGACAGTATGTATCTATGCACAGTGTGGTACTGGTCTGCCATACAAAGGATAAACCTGAAGCATTTGTAGGATGCACCTTGAGACCATAATGTTAAGTGAAGGAAACAGACACACAGCTTAAATATCACATAGTTTCTCTTGTACAAGAAATCACAAATTTATAAATAAATGTAAAATAAAAGACAATAGGAAATGGACAGATGGATCTTTGGCATATTGGAAGGGAACTGGGAGATGGAGGGAGGGGAGAGGGATAGGAAGAAAAGGAGAGAGAGAGCGGGGGACTATGAAGTGCTATGTACTTGCACCAAGTTCCTACAAAGATGTGATCATCACGCACTACCAACATGCACAGAAGATTAAATACACACATGAAGGGGTCCAAGAGATGCAGGGATGGGAGGGTGTGGAGGTGAAAAGAATAAAAAAAAGAAGGAAGAAGTACCACGTACATGCACCCACTCTTCACAATGAATGTAATCATTACGTACTACACACATGTACTAGCAAACAAAGAAACAAAAATAAAATAAAATAAAAACAAAATGTCTATTCCTTATCAGAGGCTGAGTTAGGGGGATCAGAAGTTCAAGCCCAGCCTAGGCAACTTGGTGACTTAGTGAAAAACCCTGCCTTACAATGTAAAAAAAGAAAAGAGGGCTGGGGATAGAGCTCAGTGTAAAGTCCCTGGGTTCAATCCCCAGTACCAAAAGAAGGAAAAAGAAATCCTACCCCAGCTGCAGGATCTCCCCCGTGAGATTCCCGGTCACTTCTACCCACAATACGTCTGGTAATGTAGCCCCCTTTGCAAACACCTGCCTGAGTATCTTCTCGCTATGAATCACCATCTCCACCACAACTCCATAGTAGAGGGGTTGCATGTTTGTGTTCATGGCCCCTAGACACAGCACGCCTCCAGACTGTAAATGCCACATCTGAGGTGATGCCCTTATACCTGAACATCGGCCTTGTGCCCTTGGTCGTCTGCCCTCTTTTCTGATTGTGGTACATCTTTGTGCCTGTTGTGCATGTGCTACAAGATTCAATCCCTTCAGCGGCTGAGGAATCACACACACACACACACGCAAGCACACACGCAAGCACACACACACACACACACACACACACGCAAGCACGCAAACACGCACAAACACATTAGAAGTCCCTCTGGGAGCTGAGTGTAGTGGTGCACGGCTGTAATCCCAGCACTTAGGAGGCTGAAACAAGAGGATCACTGCATTTTGAGACTCAGCTTGAACTAAACAGACAGTCCTTGTCTCAAAAAAGCAAAAAAAAAAAAAAAGAAAAAAAGAAACCAAAATGTCCCTCTGGCCCTCCTCCCCTTGCTTTGCTCCTGGTGACCCATACTCCACTTGGAATCAGTTGTCTAATAATCAGATTCATGTTTGCAAAATCTAATTTCCAGTCTTGCTTGGATGCCAGTCTTGCTCCTTAACATTGTCCTGACTACAAATAGTTCAGTGTCCCTAAAACACGGCACTGTGTGTCTCATCTCTGAAGCCAGGGCCATCTGTCCGCAAGAGCCCCGCATGTAGAAAGTTCCACATTTGGCTTAATGCTCTCCTGACGCGATTTTCAAATTTCTAATACTTTTACCTTTAATCTGGTTCATTGGCGCTGTCTGCTAGGAGAATGGCACACGGGCCAGGTGGGCACCTCGGCTCGCGTGTGGATGCTTCCCCCAGCAGGATGGACTCTCTGCCCCATGGACTACTGCTACCCTTTGGCTGGGGCCAGCCGGCTCACACCGGCAGAGAAGCTCCCTGGCATTGCCTGGTAGCTCAGCACAGCCCAATGCCTGCTGCATCACCAAGTGGACCATGAATAATGAATGAACTGAACTTGGAAATATGATGCAAATCAAACCACACAACTTTTCCAGAATGAAAAGCAAAATAGCAAAGAGTGCAAAAAATAAAAGCAACAATCATCCTTATTTCCACCATCAGCATCAATCATTAACACTTTGGTAGATTTGTTTCTGGTTTATTTTGCACACATCTTTCTTGTTTCTGTAAAAATTCAACAAGCTCATTAAAAAAAATGAAAATAATGTATAAAAGTACAAATCTCAACATCCAGATGCTATCATCACTAATATTAAGTAAACATGCCGGGCGTAGTGGTGTACGCCTATAATGCCAGCACTCAGGAAGCTGAGGTAGGACAATTGCTGTGAGTTTGAGGCCAGTTTGGGCTCCATAGTGAGTTTAAAGCCAGCCTGGACTATATAACAAGACTCTGTCTCAAAAAAAAAAAAAAAAAGAAAAAAAAAAGAAAAAAAAAGAACATGAGCCCACAGATCTCTCTATATTCATAAACACATGCTGTGCACATACACTGTTTCTGTTTAAATTTAATTCTACTTAAAAAATTAAAGTAAATCTGAAGCAACTGTGAATTTAATATTTTTTGTCCATAAGAAAGAATAATTTCCTATAATCTCTGTCAGGTTTTAACAAAAGTTTTATGAAAGACTTTAGGAAGTTGGTGTCAGGCCCTACCTGAGAGAGACACCTAAGCGACCCTTTGTCTCCCCCCTTGTAAACAATGGGAAACAACAGGTTGCCCCTGGTAAACCGGAAGTAGGGGCAATAAAGACGTTTAGGACCGGAACTAAAATCTTCCTGTCTTCAAGCCGGTTCTATCCACACACACCTAGACTGATTGTCCGTGTAGTTTTGACTTCAAAGATCTCATTGGATCCTTTGATACTGCGACCCCAACTCTAAACTCTGTATACTCAATTCCCCCTCCAGGTAGCTGCTAGTATCACTCTGATGTCAGCCTGCCTGTAGCGAGGAAATAAAAATCTGTTCTTCCCACAGCCTCAGTCTCTGGTTGCTGCCTCCTGCTTCCATTCACTTGACAGCTGGAGTATTCTACATTCACAGGTCCTTTTAATTTTAAACCATATTTATTGATCTATGCTTTGAAAGATGGCAACATTGCATTCTCATATTTCCTTTCCTTTTCTTCTACTTCCTTATTTCATAGCTATATATGGTTTTGTCTGTATTTATAACAATTATATTCTATTTACCCATAATTTCTTTCTTTCTGTCTTTCTTTTTTTTCCCTCACTATGTTGTCCCAGCTGGCCTTGAACTTTCAGTGATCTTTCTGCCTCAGCCTCCCTCCCAAATGCTGGGATTACAGTACGCTGCACCACGCCCCTCTCTACCCACACTTTCTTGCATTATTTCTACAAGATGTTTTATATTATTTCTACATTTAAATACCATAAATACAAACAATTTTCATTGCCATTTCTCTACCCCTGAGTTCTTTATCTCTTAATTTCCTATTATTTGGATTTTTAATAGGGCTCATGGCTTCAGAATTCTGTTCTACACATGTGAAAAAGTCTGTCTTTTTTTGCACTGCTGGAGACTGAACCCAAGTTTTGTGCATGCTAGGCATGTGCTCTACCACTGAGCCCAATATATGAGAAATTCTGTCACTGCCTCAGACAAAGTACCCCTTAGGGCAGTCATGGCGAACCCAGTGCCAAACTGCAACCCCAAACCCACTCATTTACCGCAAAGTTCCAGCACTGCAATTAAACCTGAATACTGAGGTTTAGTTTAGAAAAAAGAACTCTGCATTAACACGTTTTGTCTTAAAAGAAAAACACAATAACTCGTGTGCCCTAGGTTCATTCTCCACCACTGCCTTAGGGAAGTTTCTTTCCCTTGGAGATTTCTCTTCAGAATTATTAGGTTCTGCTATTCAGTGTTACACTGGCAAGTCTGAGGCCAGCTCGACTTTTTTTTTTTCCCCTTTTATTTTTCTTCCTGGATTCCAAAGTGGTTTCTCCTTTGAATCAAAACCGCATAAGATATCTTAGTGAGGAGTATTTCCATGGAAATTTTCCTGGAACACCACATGGTCTCTGGGACCACAGAAGTTTTCCTTCAATTCAATGCGATTTCTTTCGTCCCATTTTTATTTGCATTTTTGTCACCTCTGTTGGTTTTTCTATATCAGAGATTCCAAAGATCCTAAATGCTGGATTGCGCGATCTTCTACATCAGATTCTTTCAAACTGAATTAATCTTTGTCTCTTTCATCTTCTTGGAGTTAAATCAAGCCTTTCCACTATTCAAATATTTTTGCATCCAGGAGTATTTTTTTCTGTTCTTTCCTTTTATTTCTTCTGTAATTGTGTTTGTACAGTCTTCAATTTATTCCCTTATGCCCTCAGTCTAAGTTCATTTAAATTTTTTTTTTTCATTTTTGAGTTTGTTTTATTGAATCCAAATTTTACCCAAGTTGTTGTAAGGTATATTATATATACATATATAACTTTTTTTAAAAAAGTAGAACCCTTTGTAAGCTATGTTGTTCCTTCCCTTGCTTCTCATACCACACCCCACTGCTGTGCTTGGAGGGTTTTTACCATCTCCCAAGGCAACACGGCAGAGGGAAATCTGGACTTCCTTTTCACTTGACTACTCCTCCAGATTCCAGAGTGGTTGGGAAAGTGGGCACAGCTGGGCAGCTGCTCTAGACGCTGGCACTGGGATGGGGGGTGGTGGGGAGAGGGCAAGAGAGCTTGCTTTTGGTCAGAACACGGGGTCCTGCTTCTCCCAGACACGAAGGAAGTGTTCTGCATGCTGGCTCCACTGCTCTAGGGGAGTGGCGCGGTGGCATGATCCATGGGGGCTCTGGGTCCTTCTCCTACCCCCACCTCACTCCCTTCTGCCCAGCACAAAGGGCCGCTGCTGCTGCTCTTGCCAAAAGGGCTAGCCTTTGTTTACTTCTTTCCCACTGCTTAGAGAGACTTTTAAGATTTCTGTTGACTTGCCATTACAGTTTCTAGTTTTGAGGTATGCTAAAATTTATATATATATATATATATAGTAGCTGTTGTTAAACCTCACAATTAAATAAAGAAGCAAACAAAAACTAAACACAAAGTTTAGAGAGTTTAGAGAACTAAATACAAAGTTTAGAGTTGGGGTTGCAGAATCAAAGGATCCGATGAGATCTTTGAAGTCAAAACTACACGGACAATCAGTATAGGTGTGTGTGGATAGCACCAGCTCCAGTCTCCAGGGGACCTTTTCAACTATGTGCTTCCCATTGAGAGACCTTTTTGCTTTCTTCTTTCGCTCTTTCTTCTCTATGTCTCAATGCTGTCCAGGCTGCCAGCTACTCTCTACCAAGTAATGCCTTTTCCTTTATTCCTCCCTGAATGGCACACTGGTAGTTTCAGGGAAGAAGGAGCCCTCAGGGAGAAGGACACTGATTCCTCAAATGCCAAAATTCATGGTGCGCAGACTCTGTATAAAAGGGATTTGCAGAGAAGCTATGCGTGTCTTCCCTGTGCACTCTGTCATCTCTGGATTACTTATGATGTCTTGTGCAATGTGAATTGCTGTCATTTAGAGGATAAATGACAAGGAGAAAAATTTGGATGCGTTCAGTCCAGACAGTTGGCCGAACCTACAGATGTGGGACTGCAGATAAGGAGAGCTGATACGATGCCAAGCTGTGCACTAGCTGGCTGATAGTTCATACATGAAAAAATGTGTTTTTCCTGCTCACATTTGAGCATTGTCAAAATCAGAATGCTTTGTTCAGGGGCATGTCACACTGTGACTGACAGTGCTTTTCTTTACTTGGTTATACACAATAAAAGTGTACCTTATCATCCACGGCACTTTAATTTGGGGGCTAGTCTTGGTAAAATATGAAGGGTGATCATCAAAGAAGGTACCTGTCATTGATTTCAATAGTCTGAAGGTTTGTAAAGGTAACAGGAAAATGAGTCCAGTGTAGCTGTGTGTGGGCAAGTGCGAGTGATGGAATGTATATTTTAATACAAGTTTCACTTCTAAGAGACTTCCTCTTGGGCTATGGTCTTTCTAGTTAGTTTTTTTTTTTTTAAAGACAAGTCACCATTTATCAAATAAAAATCAAAACCCTGGCAGATTTTCTTTAATTTTTAAATAAATGCAGGAGAAAGTTTAAAGACCAGGAAAAGAGTCATACAGACTTTTGATGATTTAAAATCGAAGAACAACTTGTAAACAATACCAGCTAACAGTTCAAGCCACTTCCTGAGACAGAGATCGCTTATCAAGCAGGCCCGAATGGCTCGTGACATTTATGAGCTGTTTTCCTTACAGCAGACCCTGGCATGGCCTCGGATCTTCCCACCCCCACCACGCATGAACAGGTGACTGGCCAGGCAAGGGACAAGGACATCGTGGGATTTTAAGCCCCTGTGTCCTGACCTGACTTGGGGGCAGATGGTCAGGCAGGACTTGAGGGGCAGCAGTCTCCGACCTGTCTCTCAAAGCAATTCCCTTCTAAGGCCTCCTGCCAAACAAAAAGAGAACAACAAACAAACATTACAACACAAAAGAAGGTGGGCTATCCAGAGCTTTCGATGAAACCATCGCTAGCCAAACAAATGGGGTAAGGGGCACCACCTCGCTACGGCACGCCACTGGTTTGCTCTCTGTAGAAACGCAAACTACGAGCATCTTCCAGTATAGATATCTTTTTCACTGTCTCATCTTGGCCCTGAGAGGAGCTCACTCCTCTGTCCCCTCAGCCACTCAACCCCAGCTTCCAAGCTGTGGATCTAAAAGACGCCTGCTCGGGCTGTCCTCCGTGACCTCTCTCCCACATAGGAACAAGGGATGCTCAGTAGCGGGGCTTCTCTACTGAGACCGTGGCGGACCGTCCGAGGCCCCGACTCAGAGACCCAGAGCGGTAACCCAGTTTTGCAAGGTGGCGAATCGCACCCTCAAACCTCACCACCGCTCACATCTCGCAGTGCCCAGGTGTCCCAGGCACCGTTGGTGAGACGGCGGGGTCACTGGGAGGCTTGGGGGGGGGCGGTGTGTGTGCTCAGGGCTAGGTGCAAAAACCAGGGGCTTCCAGCAAGGGGATGAATGGAGCACCCCGGGGCCCGCGAGTGCTGCGTGGGGCTTCCGTGGGTGCTCAGGGCCTGGAGGGGGTCAGGGGATCCCCGGGGCTGCACCGGGAGCGGCGCGGGGCAGAGCCAGAAGCCCAGACCCAGGAGAGGAGGCGGGAGGAGGCGGGGTTCCGCCGTGCAGGAGAAACCGTAAGGCGATTCCGGGAAGAGGCAGCAGCGGGCGGCCTTGCTCCCCGGTCCGGCGGGCGCCCGCGACCCTCTCGCCTGCCCGTCCCCGCCTTACCTCGCTGCTCCGCCCCGCCGGTCCCCACCGCCAGAGCCGGCGTAGGCGCCGTCTCTCAGGACGCGCGGGGGTGGAGGTCTCCTTGGCGGTGGCAGCAGGCAACAACCTCTGGCGGCGCCGATCAGTGGCAAAGCGGGCCTTGAGGCCGGGTGGCGGCCGCTGAGCGCGCTAGGGAGGATCCCGGGTTCTCCCAGGGACTTTGCTTCGGGCACACCGAGATGCTTTGGGGGCTGCAGCGTGCCCGCCCGGAGGGCCAGCACCGGCCTAGGAGCCGCGCCCCGCCCCGGAAGGCAGGAGGGGCGGGGCTTGCTGGGGGCGGAGACGGGGCGAGGCCTGACGGGGACTGAGACTGGGCGGAGCCTGGGCGGTCCCTGGAGGGGGCGGGACCGGGGCGGGACCGGGGCGGGTCCGGGGTGGGGAGTCCAGCTCAGGGGCTCTATACTGCTAACATCCATTGCTGATACTGCTAATATCCATTGCTGATTGCTCCTAACCAACCCCTCTCTTGCATCACAGGAGATCCATAGAAAAGTTATAACAGAGTTTTGAAGCTACAGCAGTGCCCTACAGACGCTCTAAATATGTGTAGGATGAATGAACTAGATACAGAATAAATAGATTCTTTCCTTGACCCTTCATTTACTAGTTTTCTAGACGTCTCTGAAAATAATTTCTCCAGTCACGAAAACCCACCATTGGGTGGTAAAGGCTTGACACAGTCAGGGGCTGAAGCAGGCCTTTGGAAATAGTGTACAGAACATCCCTCATCCCACTCCGCGGCAGTCTGTCCTTCTCACTCCTACCCCACCCCAGTCAGGCTAATCGACCTGCTTCAGAGTGAGCAGAGAGGGAAGAGATAAGTCTTAGTATGCTTGTCTATTGACTGAACCCGGGAAACTCCCAAAACAGAATTAAATAAGTTTCAGTAAAATGTATGTATATTCTGAACGTTAATGGTACTAACACAGAAATGTTAAAATCTTTTTAAGTAAAGGGAGAAAATGCACCAAGCATGCTGGCCATTCCAATCCCATTTTCACTTTCCTGGTCTCTCAGGAAAGTGAAGAGGAGGGTGTTCCATGTTTTTTGTATGCATGGAAAGAAGGGAACATTTTAATCCGCGAGTCTAACATTTGCAGATGTTCTTTTATAGGCTAGGCACAGGGGTGATCATCAGAAGCATCACAGCCTTGCCTCTAGTGTTACCCGGCAGAATTCCCACAGGGCCCATTAGATCTGAAGGGAACTCATGCATTCTGCTTCCTTACAGACGACATCCAACATGGGAAATATTTATAGCTCAGGACCCCCCACCCAAGCCGGTTACTAGGGATGAACCAAGGGCCTTCACACTGAGCTCCATCCCCAGCCCTTTTTATTTTTTATTATGAGACAAGGTCTTGCTAAGTCACTAAGTTGCCAGGATAGGCTCAGTTTGTCATCTTCCTGCCTCAGCTTCCCATAGTGCAAGATTATAGGCATGTGACACAATCTAGCTCAACTACAGTTTTAGAGAAGTTGCAGAGATAGCCTCTGCATGAACATTTGTATATGAATACATATTAAAAACAGAAATGTATCAAAGTGTTAACTATGCTTATTAGCTTGGACAGATATCAATGAAATAGAATAGAGAATTCAAATATATCCACACAAATATGAGGTATGATCAAAGAATGTGGTGAATATTTTAAAAATTTATTACAGTCAAAGACACATTGCCATTAGTCCCCCTCAAAATACTTCTTCTTGCTTCAAAGATGCTTAACTCACCTTTCTTGCCACTTTCTGAAACAGTTCTGAAAGTCCTCTTTTGTGAGTGTCTTCAACTGAGCTGTCATGGCTACCTCTACTACCTGAATCCATTCAAAACTTTTCCCTTTCATGGTCATTTTTACTTTGGAGAAGAGCCAGAAGTTGCATGGTGCCAGGTCTGGTGAATAAGGTGGATGAGGACACAGTGATTTTATGAGTCTGCTTTTCTATCAAATAGCACTTGACAGCAGCATTCACCGTATTTTTGATCACACCTAGTAAAGACATGCAAGAAAAGGGACTTCCAAAACTGCTTCAGAAAGGGGCAAGGAAAATGGGATACATGTGTGCAGAATGCAGTGGGGGGGGGAGTATTTTGAGGGTGATTAATGGCAGTACGACTTTTAGTGTCGTAAGTTTTAAAAAAAATTTAAATACCTATCATATCTTTTGATTACCATTTATATATTCAACTGATCTTTGACAAAGCAGGAAAGTCAATGAAGAAAAGAAAGTCTTTCCAATAAGCAGTGCACAATATCAGGCCCTGATCTCTGGTGCTTTATGGCTTATATGGGATAAACAAGCAGGAAGTACAGAAGCAGAATGGCTTATCAATTGGGAGTTGGTTCTTACAACATGCATCATAGTGACCAGCTATGCATCAGTGACCAGATGTTTCTAGGAGACAGAAGCAACTGGAACTGCATCAGGAAGTATTCCCTGGGCAACTAAGAAACTGAAGTTTACTGGCTGGGGAAGGGGTCATTTTCTGTTATAGATCAGGGTGAAAGCGGAGGCCAGACATAGGAACAGGCTACACTGCTGGCTTTAAGAGGGCAATGGGGATTGTGAACCAAGAAACACAGGATCATGGTTTTAGGACCTCTGACCTCCAAAGCTCTAAGATAATAAATTTATGTTGTTTAAACAATGAAGACTGTGGTGTAATCATCACTTACAGCAGCAATAGGAAATGAATACCAAAAGAGATTGTTGGCTGAGATAAAAACCAGAGGTACAGAAAGACAGCAACTGTGAAGAAGTTTTGCTGTGCAAGTGAGCACAAAAGTGGGGCAGGAGCCATAGGGGTAAGGGTGGGTATTTTTATTTTTTAAATGAATAGACTTTATTTTTTAGAGTGGTTTTAGATTCATAGAAAAATTGAGTGGAAAATATGGAGTTCCCATATACTTCCTGTTAACATTCTCCCTATACTGCACTGTTATGGCTTGTGTTTCGATGTCCCCACGAAGCCCCATGTGGTCATAGGTGGGGCTTCTGCAGGGTGACTGGATCTAGAGTGTGTATGCTGGGATCAATTCATGGTGCAATGCTAGGATCAGGGTACTAGGATTAAGGATGTGCATGCTATATACCTCAAGGGTGGGTAGCCTGGTTAAGATATAAGGGATAGAAAGAGCTGTGGTCATCACTTGTTGTTTTACTACCTTTTGCCCACCATGCAATGCCTGTCTGGTGTGCCACCCTACCTTGGAGCTAGCCAGTTATAGACTGAAACCTCTAAAACAGTTAGCTAAATAAATCTTTCCCCCTTTAATTTCGGGTGTTGGGTATTTTGTCTCAGCAAGAAAAGTAGCTAAGACTAACTTTGGTACTGAGAATGGAGTTGTTGCTGTGACTGTATTTAGCCATGTGGTTTAGGAGCCTTTGGATCTGGCCTGTGGGAAAAGGAAGAGTTAGGAAAGCCTTGGAGATGCCACCTGAAAAATACAGCTGAAATGCCTTAGGCTATACTTGGTGGAAGATTCTCCTCAGAGCTCAGGAGATCAGAATGCTGATAAAAGTTCTGCTGGTAAAGACCAGGCTCAGGAGGTTTTATCTGGGAAGAAGGACAGCACTGGCTGTTGGACTTCAGATGATGTGTTATGGCTTGGTAGAAACTTTGTATTTTGCTCGTGTCCAGAGACTTTGCCTGAGACTGAGATTAAGGGAGGCAGACTAATCTTGCAGAAGAAATTTCAAGACAGCCTAATGTTGGAGCTGAGGCATAGCTGCTGATGGGGGCTTTTAGCCAGATTTACATTGAGAATCAAGAGCAAAGAGCCCAATATAATGATTTAAAATGTTTTGAATTTGGCCAGAAAGGAAACTCTAGTAAGTTGGGACCTGCAAAACTGAAGAGAGGAGAAATTGGTCTCTAAAAAGACTGAAAAAAAAAAAATCCGAGTATTTTAGAAGAAGGCAACAGAAAAGAAAAGATGACCTGAGGATATCACCAGAATCAACAGGACTCCAGCCTCTGCATCCTCAGAGTTGCAAAGGTGAAAGTTTTTGCTTTGAGAAGAGAGCCCCAGAGCAGCATGTTTCAGAATGCCAGCAGCCTAGGGAAGTTGTTCCCTGGACTTGGTTCATAAGCATTGACCCCTACAGCCAACAGAGAAGGAAGCCTGGCTCCTATTCCAGGGGGTAGCAGACCTTAGCATCTTCCACATGGTGCTGGTCTTAGGTGCATGTGGAGTAAGCATTGTTGGGTCAGGAAGGCTTCCACCCAGATTTCAGAAGAAGGCCTAGGAGGTCAGGCAGTGTGTCCCTGAGATGGTAGTGTGTGAAGTTGTGAGTGTGAAGCGGAAGTGCATTGGAGACCCCAGAAGTTTAGAGAAACCAGGAACTTGGATCATCTGTGGAAAACTGCAAGGAGGGAGCCGAGCTGGCCCAAGAGAGAAACCATGGGAGCTACAACCACCAGCAGTGCCATAGTGGCAGAGCCACCCAAGCTCTTTGGAGTTCACAACTTGCCATAGATTTCCAGGAATGCCGGAAGTGGAACTGTGGGATTTAATGTCTGCCCTGCTGGATTTTGGTTTTGCTTTGCTCCCATTGCTTGCTATCTCCTTGTTTGTAAATTGGAATGGAAATGTCTAACTTGTTCCTCTGAATATTGGAAGTGTTTATTTTTCATTTGTACAGGGGCTTGCAGCTAAGATTTGCCTTAAATCTCAAAGGAAACTTTGGACTTGGATTTTTCAGCAGTGCCAAACTGTTAGGACTTTGCTAACTCTTGCAGATAAACTAAATGCCTTTTGCATAAAGGGATGTGCATGAGTCTTTGGTGGGGGCAGAGTTGGAATGTTATAGCTTCCCCCAAAGCCCCATGCAATTGTAGGTGAGGCTTTCTCAGGGGTGGCTAGATCTAGAGTATGCCACCTTGCCTTAATTATGGACCGAAGCCTCTAAAACTGTAAGCTAAATAAATCTTTCCTCCTTTAACTTTGGGTATCGGGCATTTTGTTTAAGCAACAAGAAAAGCAATTAAGACATTCACCCTGGCAGTGGCCCCATTCCTGTATCAACATTTTGTATTGAGGCTCATAGGTTACCATGGATGAACTGAAACTACACACAATCAGAAACTTATGTCCATGGTTTACATTGGTGTTCACTCTTTTTGTAGGCTGGTCAATGGCTTTGCCAAGTGTAACTTGCCATCTATCCACTGTTAACTGGACTCTACACGGTAGTGTCACTGCTCTAAAAGTTCTCTGTGCTCTGCCTATTCATCCCCCTGCCTCTATGCTCAGGCAGCCATTGATCTTACTCTCTCCCTACTTTTGCCTTTTCCAGAATGTCCTGTAGTTGGAATCATACAACATGCAGCTTTTCCAGATTGGCTCCTTTCACTTAGCACTATGCATCTAAGTTTCTCCATGTCACACTGTGGCTTGATAGCTCATTTATTTTCAGTGCTGCCTATTACTCCTACTGTCTGGCTGTCCCATAGTTGATCATTCACCTGTCAAAGAAAATCTTGGTTGCTTCCAGTTTGGAGAGTAATGAATGAGGAAAGTTGTTATAAACATTTTTGTGCAGGTTTTTGTGTGAATAGAACTTTTAAATTTATTTGCATGATGGGGGTTTTATTGCTATATCATATAGTAAGATATGGTTAGTTTTTAAAGAAACTGCCAAACTCTCTTCCAGCATGGCTGTATTATTTTCATCTCACCAGCAACAAATGAAAGTTCCTGTTCCACATCCTTACCACAACTTGGCACCATTAGCATTTTGGATTTTAGCCACTTTAATATATGTGTAGTGGCATCTCATTGTTATTTTTAAGAGGTAGCCTCTCTCTCTCTCTCTCTCTCTCTCTCTCTCTCTCTCTCTCTCTCTCTCTCTATTTTGGAAGAAGGCCTCTTGCATACTAGCCAAGTGCTCTATCACTGAGCTGCATCCCATAGTCACAGGACGGAATTATCATGCATGCCTATAGTCTCCTGGGAATAGTCCTGTAAAGATTGTGATCAATTCATAAAAGGGAATAGAGGAGATATTAGCAAGATTGAAGTTGTTGAGATGGGGTTGAGTGAGTCCAGGAACACAGAGAATGGCAGATCTTTGAGAGGAGCAGAAGAGTTTCATTGTTTGTAACCAGGGAAAGGAAGACAGTGTGAGCTTTAGAGGCAGAAGGTAAGAGAGTCCCCAAGTGACAGCTCCTGATTTTCACAGGAAGCTTGTGGCTACATTACCTGCTGTGAATAGGAGGTGTGTGGGAAGAGTCACAGGCCAAATTTGTGGAGAAGAATGCTCCAGGTGTGGGTTAGCCACCTTTGTGTGTCAAAGTCTTCATGGGGGAAGGGAACTTGGTGAAAGCATTTCTCTGGGCTGGAAAGAGCTCTCATGTGGGTTTGATCCTGTCCTTCTCTTCACAAAATCCATACCTCTATACCTTTCCATTCCCTTTGGGGTCAGATTTGTAGGTGTGAAGCAGGTGGGGCACAGTCCCACGACCGAGTCTCTGACTTAGAATCCTGAGGCCTACAGGGCCACATTTAGCCTTTCTCTCTCTCAGTGGTGGCCCTCCTTAGACCATGCAGGTGGAGGAAGTCGGGCAGGTAAGGGCTGCTTCTTCACCCATCTATGGGTGATGCTAACCATCCCCATTCACAGGGGAGTGTGATTATGCAGGTTTTTGGCCTTGCTGGGTACAGAAAGAGGCTCATGGAAACAGGAGCTGGTGAGGAGGCTCTTGCTGGAGTTCAGATGTGATGGGCTGTGTAGCATACCTTGTCTAGGAGGTCGGTGTAGGGATGCATGAAAGTATTTAGGAAAACGTGTAAACAGAACATGTGCTAGACTGGTTGTGTGCTTAGAGTCACATAAGGAAATAAGGCACATGTCCAGGATCCTGGATTAGGTGTGTGGTGGTTAATTTCATGTGTCAGTTTGGGCCACAAGTCTCAGTTCTTTGGTCAAACACTCATCTAGATGTTGCAGTGAAGGCATTTTATTATTATTATTATTATTATGCTATTGGGGACTGAACCCAGGGCCTTCACACTGGGCTACATCCCCAGCCCTTTTTATTTTGAGGCAGGGTTTTGCTAAGTTACCCATGCTGCAAACTTGTGATCTTTCTCTCTCAGCCTCCTGTTGTGTTGGTATCACAGGCATGTGCCATGCACACAGCTGTGAAAGTATTTTAAAGATGTGCTTAACACGTAAACCAGTAGACTTTGAGTAAAGCAAATTACCTTCCACAACAGGGATGAGCTCATCCAATCAGCCTTGAGAGAGAATCCCAAGCATCCTCGAGGAGGAGCGAATTCTGTCTCTGGATGCTTTCAGACTCAAGTTGTCCATCTTCCTTTCTCTGGCCTCCAGCGTGCCAAGCTTCCCTGAAGAGTTGGGACTTGCTGCCCCATGTGAGCTGGTAAGTGAGCCAGTTCTTCAGCAGGCCGAATCACCAGGACCGGACAGGTCGCCGTTTGTTCACCTCGAAACAGGAGGAACGATCATCAGGGCTGAATGGTATGCAGGGTGAAATACGCTCGAGGTAATCACTCTCTGAGCTTTCACTGAGTCATCATCCAGCAGTTTCAGCCATGAGCTGTGGCCTTGGACATTCTTTCGATTTTTCCACCAGGGATTTCTAGAGTTGCTTCATTCTGTACTTCGGTCTCTGAGTCATCAGACATGACTGGTTCTCCTGCCTTGTATTTACAACTCTGTCTATCTAACAGTTGCCTTGCTAGTTAAAGAAAAACTAAAACTGAACACAAACCCACCAGAACCCAATCAGCACTCAGCCTTGCTGTGTCTCGGTGCTGTGCTGTACTCTTCTACTCTACTCTGGTCTCCTCTCTTTCATTCTATTCAGTTCTTTTGTTCTTCTCCACTACATTCCAATCCATACCACTCCTCCATTCTTTGCCATTGCATTGCATTGCATTCCATCCCATCCCATTCCACTCCATTCTCCATTCTTTTGCTTTCCCTTCTCTTCCCTAACTCTATTCTTTGCCATTCCATTCCATTCCATTCCATTCCATTCCATTCCATTCCATTCCATTCCATTCCTTCATTCTTTGCCATCCTATTACGCTATTTTCTGTAATTTTCTTCATTACGTTCCATTTTGTTCCATTCCTTCCCATTCTGTTCTTTCCCATCCCATCCCATCCCATCCCATCCCATGACATTCCTTCCTTTTTTCCCAAAGTGCTGTCTGAGTTTTTCCACAGTCACCTCCCAGTATCCATAGGATATGGTTTCCAGGACCCCCTCTGCATAGCAAAATCCTAGGGAGCTCAAGTCCATTACATAAACTGGCATAGTACCTGTATATGCCAGGTACTATCTACAGAGATCCTCTATATACTTTAAATCATCTCTAGATTACTTCTAATTCCTAATCTAATATGGATCCTATGTAAATAGTTATGACACTGTGTTGTTGAAGAAAAAGGTCTGTACATTTTCAATACAGACACATTTCCCCCCCAAGTATTTTTAATCCTAGGTTGGTTGAGTACATGAATTCAGAACCTTCAGATGGTTCTGAATTGGTTTTATGACCCAGCTGCAATTTCGAAAACTAAATTTAGGGAAAGACAAAGGAAGTACACAGGCCTTTGTGAAATGAGGGGTGGTATCTTGGTTACTTTTCTCTACCTGCTGGGACAAAATATCTGACCCCCAAAATTTCCAAAAGGAAGGAAAGGTTTATTTAGCTTACTGCTTGTGGAGGTTTCATTCCATACTTAGCTGGCTCCAAGGCAGAGTGGCACATGGCAGAGAGCAACAGTTCATGGTTGCAGTGAGGGAGGACAGCAGGCAACAAAAGCAAAAAGGGGAGGAGTGGCAGCAAGCAGCCTCTTTCTCTCCCTTACATATGTAAACTATCTGGCTCAGGGCAGGTGTAGCACTCACACCTACAATCCCAGCATTGGATCATGGATCAATCATGAACTCTAAAAGCCTGCCCCATGACTGCATGAGGCTTTGGGAGTACACCCAGCCCCAAACCATAACAAGTGGTTAAGATCAGAAATGGGTGGGGAGTCAGAGGTGAAATGTGGCTGGTGAGTACTGTGGACACCCTTGACCTGGCGGGCCGCACACTCTGCTTCCTCCACTCTCAGCCACTGCAGCCACAGCAGGGAGCGGCCTCCTGCTCTAGCTGTGTCTCAGCCAGGGCCCAACCTGGGAGCAGTCCACTGGCTCTAGAGGTCCAGGGCAGACCACAGACTGAAGTTCCATTTCCCAGGGGCTCTGGGTTTTCTTGGTCTCTCTCCATGCTGGTGTTTTCTAAAGCTCTGATCAGGCCATGAAATGGATTTAGTGAATTTCAGACCTCATTACAGAAAAAAAGGAAAGAAGAAAGGAAGAAATGAAATAGAAAATAGCCAGGCAGGCATCTAGTATACAGTAAAAGTAGATATCAGCCTGTTCTAAGTGTGTGTGATGTACATGGTACATGTGTGTAGCATTTGTGGTTTTTGTAGCCTGTGTGGGCCTTGTGTTGTGTGTGATAAGACATGTGTGGTATATGGGGTTGCTCGGAGGTGTGGGTGGTTTATGTGGTATTTGTGTAGTGCATGTGATATGTGCCTATGTGGTGTTTGCCGTGGTATGTTTGTGTGTGTAGTATGTGGTGTGTGTTTGGGGGTGTGTTTGGGGGTGTGTGTGATTCACATGTACTGAGTTGTACTCATAAGTAGCTTTACCCCAAGGCTGAAGAAACTCAAACTTTAGGATCCTTACCCCTTGCAAAGCCCTGTACCTAAGTTGGTGTTTGTAATGAGGTATTGTTGTATTCTTTTTCTTAGAGATGTATTAAGCAGATTTCCATCACTATAATGAAATGTCTCAGGCAGTTAATTTATAAAGAGAAAGGGCTTACTTTGGCACACAGTTTGGAGAGTCTAACCCAGTTTGGAGCTTCTAGCCTTTTGCTTTGGGCCTCAGGAAAGGGTGGCATGTCATGGCAGAAGTGTGTGATAGTAAAGCATTTGCCTCACAAGCCAGGAAATAACTCGGGGAGGGGCCCAGGGTCCCACAGTCTCCTTGAGGGTCCACCCCTGAGGACTCCAGGACCTCCCAGAAGGGCAGACCTCCTGAAATTGGTACTTAGGGGACCAAGCATTTAACACCTCAGGGGATACTCGTCCAAACCATGGCAAAGCATCGTCTTCCCCTCAAACCCTGGGCCCATCTCTGCTAGGGATGTAGCACTCTTTATTTCCTGTGGGTCATAACCAGACACAAAAAAACTCCCAGGTCTCAAATTCCCCTCTCTTCCTGCACTGCAGCCGGCCCAGCTCTCTAAGTGCTCACTTGTCTCTTGCTCCTTTGCCCAAACCTCCCCAGGCTCCCCCAGCCCTCAGAAGAAAACATGCTTCTCATCAGGGCCCTCAGGGCCACCTGGTTTTGCCCTTGCTTCCCGCTCCAGGGTCGGGCCATGTGCCATTCCATTCTCTGCTCAGCTGTGCTGAACTGCCCTCCTGCCCTCCAGTGTTTCTTTCTCTCTCCGCCCTGTGGTGTTTTGCACACAAATGCTGCTGCTTTCTCCTGGAAGACCCCTCCCCTTTTCTCCCCCTCCTCACTTCCTCCCTGAAACCAGGGCTGCTGTCCCTGCCTCCAGGAGTCTTTCCCTGTATAGGTCTAGGCCAGCCCCTCAGCAGGATGCCCCGGTCAGGGGTGGAAAGGAGGGGCAGGAAAGGGAAATCAGTGGGAGGAGAGTCTGTAAAGTTATACTTGAAGATCTCCGGGATGACCTAGTCTCTTGGCTTTAGTATCTGCGACTCTCCTTCTGGTGCCTGAGGAACCTCTGGGTCTCTGCAGAGGGTTGCCTGGTCCTGCTTCTGTTCTGCCTCACTGACTTCCTTCTGTGTCTTCAGATACGTGACAGACCGCACAGGACCTCCCCGAACGGGGCTGAGGTCTGGCTTTCTATGGACTTGACTACGCCATCAATGTGCTCCAATATGGTGGTAGGTGGTGGTGGTGGGACAAAGACTTTAAATCACTGCATCGTTAAAACAATGTAGGCTACATACTTTTTAGAAACAATGAGAAAACACTTCTCAATACGGGTGTTCCTTAACACGGTGGGGTTACATTCTAACAAGCCCATCACGAGTTGAAAATGTGGTAAGCTAGAATTGTATTTAATACCACCAACCTACTGCGTATCCTAGCTTGGCATGGGGTACACTGTATCTCAGTTGTCTTCGCTGTCAAGGTGTGGCTGACTGAGACCATGAAGGAGAGGACTGGACTGCGTATTGATTCCCCCAGGAAAAGATCCAACTCAAAATTCAAGGTACAGTTTCTACTGAATGCATATGGCTTCCCACCATCACAGTGTGAATCATTCTCAGTAGAAGCACTGCAAGTTGGGGACCATCTGCACATCTTTCTAAAGGTGAACAAAATTGGCTACTGTGTGCTGACTTGTGTCTCCTGAAACTTCCGGTTTCTCAGAATATGACTGTATTTGGAGACAGGGTCTTAGAGAGGGGATTAAAGTGAAAATGGGTAGGCACTATTCTCATATGACTCATGTCCTGAGAAGAAAAGATTAGGACAAAGAAACATGGAAGGGTGACCACAGAGAGAATGGTCATCCCTAAGCCAGAGAGTGGCTTTAGAGGAGACTAATTCTGCTGACACCCTGACTCCAGACTTGCAGTCTTCAAAACTGTCATAAAATACATGTTTCTTGTTTAAGCCATCCAGTCTGTGGTATTTTATCATGGTTGCCCTAGAAATGCCATACGGAGGCCATATTGTTGGGTTACATCACTCATTTTATGTTAGGATCGGGCTCCCTCTGCTGGATATTTGCATGATTGACCTGAAAACCGTGAATTTCATGATCAAGCAGTTCAGAGTAGAATAAAGACTATAGCGCCTGTATAGAATTCTTTGTATATTCCTTCATCTGTAATGAAGTGTAATCGAATTGACCCTGCTTCTGCATGGCAGATTCAACCAACCACAGGTAGCAAACATTTGGCGAAAACTTGTGCATTGAACATGTACAGACTTTTTCTTGCTTAAACAATACAGTATGGCACCTGCTTTCATAGTGTTTATGTTAGGTATTATAAGTAAACTTGAGCTGATTTAATGTACAGTAGAAATGTAGGTTCTAGGGAAATGCTATGTCATTTTATAGAAAAGACTTGAGTAAGTGAGGATTTTAGTATCCTTGGAGGTCCTGGAACCAATCTCCCATGATACCCAGTGATAACCGTATTTAGTAACTGGTGTTGCTCCCTACTGTGCGGACCATTAGCTTTGCAGATTTTGGGCTGGAAGGAGAGGATGGGGCACGGTCCTGTGGGTGGAGGTGGGGAGACCAGGCAGTGGAAAAAGATTGGGGTAAAAGACATTCAAGGAAGTGACTGTGTCTCATCCAGTAGGGTCCATCAGGAGGGAAAATATAGCCATGTGGCTCAGGGTCAGTTTGTTATCGGATAGAAATAGTTTCTGAATAGTTTACCTTCTGGTAAAACTATAATCATTAACTTAGTCTATTGCTCCTAGAAATAGTCCTCAAGAAAATCTTTTCTAAGCAAGTAATTGTTGTCCTGCTGTGGTTCATAGTTACTGAACACTCATTCCTTAAGCCAGAATATTTTTATTGTCTTTGATTTCTTCCTGAAGATCAAGTCCTGCTACCAAGATTATGAGCAAGTCAAGGCTGCAGACCAACGTTAGTGCAGTTCAGTCTGAAAGTTAAACTTTTCCCCGTTTCTGGTCTTGTACCAATTGCAACACAACAGTGGATAAGCCAAGCAATTCATGTTTCAAAAACATGAATTGAAAAAAATCAATCTCTAGAATAAACTCCTTGGCACACAGTACACAAAGTGACTGAAAATTATGGTACAGGTTTAAATTTTTAAAAGTTATTAGAGTAAAAGGTAACTTGCCATTGATCCTCCTCAAAGACTCCCCTTCACTTTGAACACACTTATCCCACTGTTCTTGCCATTCTCCGAAGCAGCTCTGAAAATCCTTTCACTGGTGTCTTTACAAGGTACGATAAAAAGTACAGAGAAGGCTACTGCTGAGTACCATCCAATGGAAAAAGTAGACTTGCCAAGGAATGACCATTTGTCCTCATTCTCATAGTCACTGGATATGGCACTATGCAACTTCTGGCTCAGTTCCAAAGCCAAAAGGAAAAGTAAACATTTTGAGTCAATTTGGACCATCAAAGCAGCCAGGACAGCACAACTAAAAACCCTCATAAGAGAGGACTTCCAGAACTGCTGCAGAAAGTGGCAAGAGTGGTAGGATTAGTGTTTTCGAATTGAAGAGGCATGTTTCATTGGGGATTAATGGCAATGTGTCTTTTATGAATTTTAATATGTAAACACTGTATTTTTTGATCAACTTTGTAGGTGTTCGGGGAATATTTTTTTGAGTGAGTGAATGGTGACTAAGCCACATGAAATTGGAACACAAGCAGCTCTAAGCTCCAGCAACCCATTGACTGTCCCATTGTGCCTTTATAAAATGTACACTTTTTTCTAGAATACAATTTGGGAAAGATGATAACATATTTTTGTAAGGAGAGCAGGGAGTTCTTCCTCCAGACAGATGAGAAAAGTGGGAGTGAAGGCAAAGAAAAACTTCAGCCTGAAGAGGCATTTGCTGAACACATCCCAGGTGCACAGCATGTGCAGGGGATGCAGCATTAAACTTGTAGGACACAGACTCTTGTTTGTGGAGCTTTAGATTCTCCTGGGTCCAAAAGACAATTGCACAAGAGTTTATAATTGCTGTGAGGGTAATAAAGGGTGTCTTAGTTACTTTTCTCGTTGCTGAGACAAAACACCTGACACCCAAAGTTAAGGGAGGAAAGGTTTATTTAGCTTATATTTTGTGGAGGTTTCAGTCCATAAATGGCTGATTTCAAGGCAGGGTGGCACATGGCAGAGGGGCAACAGTTCACAGCAGCAGGAACAGAAAAAGCATCAAGCATGAGGCACAGACAAGCCTCTTTTTGTCCCTAATATTTTATGCAGGTTACCCGCCCTAAGACAGATATAGCACTCACACTGTAAGATCCAGTATGTACCTTGAATGAATCACAAACTAGATTCAGCTACCTCCAAAAAAGTTAAAACTGCATGAGGCTTTAGGGAGACATCTAGGCACAAACCATAACAAAGGGAGACATGCAGAGTGACCAGGCAACAGCAGATTGGAAAAGCATTCAGGGAAAACAGAGCAAACCCATGTAAATGCTCCAGGCAGCAAGGTCCTTCAGAGGGTGTTTCACCGGACTTGAAGTCCAGCCTTGGGGACGTAGGTTTTATTCAGTTCCCAGAAAGGTGCCCCAGGCTTGTGACACCCACTCTTGGGATGCCCTGACCTGGGGGCATTGTCTTTCTCAAAGCTACAAGGGTTTGTGTGCTGTAGGTCCTGAAGTCAAACTGATTGGAAGAACTGAACCTATGTCAGTCATAAAAAGTAGCACCTCTTCATTGTTACCACTTATTCCTCCTAGATATCTGCTTCATCTTCACCTGCTTGTCTACTTGTACCAACTGTTTCATTCAGGTAAAGTCACTCTGCATCCTTCCTCAGCAGAGCGTCTGCCTGGCCTTGGCCCTCAGAAAGACATCCTCTGGATCCAACCAAATGCCTCATGTGCTCACAACCCATTAACATCACTCCAGACCCTAGTCATGGTCATCATGCTATGCCTGCTGCACAGCACACAGTGGCTGTGTAATAGGTAGTGGGTGAACTTGCTTTCCAAAGCACAGGGGCCTTTCTATGGCAGCAGTTCTTGCTCGGCCGGAATCCGGTCCTCACTGGTGGACTCTTAATCTCTTAACATTACACTTCTCTGGAACAACACAGGCCTCAGACTCCAGCAAGAACAAGGAAAAGCAACCCAAAAACAATGCACTGAGAGCCTTGCTCTGGACACTGGAGAAGCAACACTTAGTGACTGGCCCCAGCTTGTTAGTTTTACTTTACACAGAGTAATAACTGAGTTTTTCTTCTCCATTGTCTGAACCCCCCCTTTTTTAGTGGCACTCGGGATTAAACCCAGCACCTTTGTGTTGAGCTGTATCCCAGTCCTTTTTATATATTATTTTGAATGAGTGTCTCAGTAAGTCACTACATTGCCCAGGCTGGACTCAAACTTGGGATCCTCTTGCCACAGCCTCCCAGGGTGTTGGGGTTACACGCATGTGCCACCACACCCAGCTGTCCTAGACTCCTGAGGTTAGCAACTGTACAAAGGAGGCATGATTGAGTAGGGTGGGGTAGGAAGAAGGAGAAGATGATGCTAGTAGCGTACAGACATGGGTGACACCAACACACGACAAAGAATTACTAATCAACCACCGTTATGACTGAAATTGGAGAAAGGTCTTATCAGGTTCTGATCAGGATTATTTCAGCTGCTGCTGATGTTAGGATTTGCTGCACAACATTCTTTCAAGGACACGGGTCATATAGATGCTTCTATTCTTCCCACCCAAGTTCGGCCTGGGTATTTGTCTCTGTGGTGTGATCACGGTGACTTCCTCCTCTTCCTCCTTCTCAGTGCTGGCTGAGCTTCAGAGGCATCATGGAACTCACACTGACAGTTGTGATCATACCCAGAGGCTGGGTAACAGTTGCCAAGCATTTCTTTCTTGGCTTTTGATAAGCTGCAACTTGGTCATTATTCAACTTCAGGTAATGTAATTTCCTCTGAGTATAACATGCTTAAAACTGAGAGATTTCTTGCCTACACAATATAGTATTATTATTTTCTTCTTCTAACAATTGTTTTATGTTCAGATATCATATCTTCCCTTCTTCTTCCTGCAAAGGTTAACCCACTCTGGTGTCTTGTTCCATCTGAGTCTTTCCCTACTTCACCCTCTAAATGTCCCAGGGCACTTCCCCCTCTCAGCAGGCTCCTTCCTTGGGTTTTGTCCTAGAATAACTCAGCTGTCATCTCAAATGTGTCCGATCATTCCAGCATACACAGTTTCTCATTTTGCATGTAGACTACATTTTCCCACGACACTGGCAACTTCACATGTATGTGTCAGTATTTTGTAAAGTGGAGGATGCAAAGAAGAGAAAACCCAATCTTTCTGAGCTGAATCCTTCAAGCATTTGGAGTCAAAGTCAAAGGTTGGCGGCCCAGGGCACTTGGGCATGGAGCCTCACTGCCCATCTTTCTCCTCCTTGAAGCAGTGGCAGCAGGAAAATTCCAGATCTGATGCATGCTCTTGGGCTAGCATTTCCTCCATCCTCTCTTAACTGTAGAATTCTATGGAAATTCAGCAGTGATGCATATTGCCAAAGAGGCAATCTTAAATAGTTTCTACTTGATTTGCAAGAAATCACTACTTAGAGATAGTGACACTTAGTCATGAGCTACTGTATCACACCTTAACACAGTTATGTGTCCAGGGGCTCACAGGAGGTGCTGCTGACGATAGCTAGCAGGGATAGCGCTGTGTTCTGTGTATGGATCACACTTCAAAGAAGCAAACAGAGCTCTCACGTGCCTTTGCCTCCCAAGTGCTGGTTGCAACAGCGTGCTGGGAAATGAACTCTTGAAAACGGGCAGCTACTGTGCTTCCCTGAGAGGACGACTGCGCATGTGCGAGCCTGCGCATTCAAGTGGATGCCTTCTCCGCCATTTCTGGCCCTTCCTGAGTCTCAATTTCTTTGTGTTGATAAATGAGTTTATTAATTTCTACCTTATAAAAGCTGTAGTGAAAATTCAATAAATAATTTTGCGAGAGTTTTAATACTCTGTTGGCATTAAGTGGTTGGTCCATAAATGTTTGCTGAATGAAAAAATTGACTTGATACTGATTTGTGTCTGCTGCATAATTTTTCTTAATAAAATTATATACAAGGGACATCTCCAAGTAGTTATCTTGCCAAAACAGGAACACATGGAATCTGTGTTAAGTGGAATTGCCTAAAACAAAGTTTTATCTGTTATTGTTTTATAGGTTTCCGTTGATGGGTGTTTTCCATTTATTGATTGATTGCTGTGCCTAGAACTGAGCTCAGAGCCTTTGCACTGAGCTACCTACCAAGCCTTTCTAAAATTTTTATATTTTGATACAAGGTCTAAGTTGCCCAGGCTGGACTCGAACTTGTGATATCCCAGTGTTGGCCTCCCAGAGTGCAGGGCTCCTTTCCTTTTTTGTTTTTATTAGTACATGTTTGCTGTACATAATGATCACATTCATCATGAGGAATTTGTTATATCTTAATTGTTTTTCCCCATTCCCCTCTCCATTTACAAAAGCTCTGTTTCCATTCTTTCCTTCCATTCTTCCTTTTTAAAAAAATCTTTTCCTTTCCTTCCCTTCCCTCCCCTTCATCCTCCCCCTCCCTTGCTCACCTTATCTTTTGAACAAGATCTTCTTACTGCTCCATATCTAACGTCTATTTTGCTCCTGATTTGTCCGTCTTTATAAGGTTCCACAAGGAATCAGTCCGGGGTGAGCTCGGTTAGCTGGTGGCTGTGGTAATTAGGCCAAGGTCATGCATCTTCCGTCCCTTGAGGGCCAGTTAGCTCAGCCAGGCTCCTGGTCCACGCACTGTGATTGTAACCCAGCTGGTAGACTTGCAAGTGTGTCATCGTGTCCCAAAAGACCCCTAGGGAAAGGCCGCTGGACCAAGGCAAATTGCTCCTGTCCTGGAGGAACTGCTCCATGGATAGCTGTTGTGGGCAATATGACCTGAAGGTGGAGCTGTTTCTCAAGGAGAAAAAGGTGCAGCGGCTGCTGCCATTGGTTTGAAAGTTTGTGCGCTAAGATCACCAGTTGGATTCTCTATCCTTCAGGTAACCTCCCACATCATACACTTCAAATTTCTCTTTAAAGTTTTCAAAATTGTTAAATTTTTATATTGAAACACAATCTCGCTGAGATGCTAAGTTGCCCAGGCTGGACTCGAACTTGTGACCTTGCTGCCTTAGCTTCATGCTGCATTCCAGTTCACACACTTTTGCAATTTTCATTGCACTGAGGGTTTCCTGGTCTTAAATGCTTAAAAGATAATAGAATGTATCACTTGATACCTAAACTGGTGATATTTTCCAGGAATTAAGTCATTGGATTACAATCATCTATTATCCTCTATCACAAGCTGAATTCAAGCTGTTTTGGCTTTTACATGAATAGAATTTTCATTAAACATCTGTGGATTGGGCTGGGGATTTAGCTCAGCGGCAAAAGCACCTGCCTGGCAAGCGCAAGGTCGTGAGTTCGGTTCCCGGTACCGGAGAAAAAACCAAAAATAAAAAATAATAATAAAAAAAAAAACATCTGTGGATTAATAGACAGTTTACTTTTACTGTTTGTACATTTGAAAGAAGAAGCATAATTTATATGGCTAGAATTTAATTCTATACTGTCTTTCTCCAAATAAAATTTCTATTTAAGCAGCCTCACTTAAGGTAATATGCTGATTTCTGAAAGCTGCTCATGGGTAGCAGCCTGTGAAGAAAATAATTCAAAGCAGCCGCCTTTACCCCTTTTCCTAATGCATAGATAGTGAGGCGTATCAGAGTGGGCATGGCAAGTGTGTGTATAGAATAGGAATTCATTTTTTAGAAGTTTTATGCTCTCAGATGTGTTATTTCTTTAAATTAAGTGTTAGCTGGGTGTGATGACACACCCTGTGATCTGAGCACTGGGGAGGCTGAGGCAGGAGAATTGCCACAGTCCAAGGCCAGCCTGAACTACACAGTGAGTCATGTCTTCAAAAAAAAAAAAAAAAAAAAAAAAAAAAAAAAAAAAAAAAAAAAAAACAGAATAACTAAAGTAAGTTATATTTACTTTCGAGGATGGTGAGTACTAGCGAGAGTGAAACTGTTTTCACTTTATCCTGGTGGAGGTGGCCCATGGGGTTGGATGGAGCCTGTCTTATCAATTCAAGGTCTCTGAAAGAAGACAAGGCTATACCTCCATTCCAGGTACCAGTTAAAGCTTTTCCTGAGACACTGACCAAATAGTAGACATCTTAGGGACAGTAGCACTCTTTCCTCTATTTACCTTGCATTTTTTTTTTTTATTCTTCTATTTAGATTTTCCCTTCTTTTATAGCTGAAGGAGGCTCGGGAGAGCTAATGGTTTCTGAAATAGCTTTTTGGCATGTCCAGTGTACTGTTTGGGACATGTTTATCCTAAAACAATCCTTGTTTCTCTGAAATGAAAATGAACCGGCTGTCCTGTACTTACACAGGGTGACCCCCGTGCACCAGTGGCTTCCAGGCCAGGACAGAGCAGGCGAGATGGCCTCAGGGTCACAGTCTTTCTTCGGGTCCCGCTATACCTGGTTCCCTGGGCCAGCAGCTGAGGCACCTGGGAGACAGCGGCCACCTATGGCTTTGTCGCACTGTCTCTGCCTATAACGCCTGTGTTCCTCTCTCCTTTTTCAAAGACAGTAAAGCACTTCCTAAACTAAATACCCAGAACGTCTGCAACCAAAACACACCTTAGCATACCCCCAGGAATTGCCTAAGAAACGGATCTCACATCACTCCTGGAACAGCAATGTTGATCATTTCTGAGACATGGGGGAGAAATTCATGATTTACTTTGCAGGCAAACTCCCTTCACATAGGCCAATTGGCAGTTTTTCCAAGAGAGTTTGTTTTTTTTTCAGTCCTAGGGATTGAATCTAGAATTTATGTACTGAGCGACATCTTTATCCATTTTTCAAAATATTTTATTTTGAGAGAGGTCTCTCTGAGTCCTCACTAAATTGCAATCCTCCTGCTTAGCCTCCCAGAGTATCAATGTTTCTTCTGTGTGGGTGAGAACACTTAGCTCTACTCTCCTAGCAAATTTCAAACATATGATACATTGTTATTACATGTAGTCACCATGCTGTACCTCAAGTCTCCAGACAAAAGAGTTTTAAATACATTGATTCTAAAATATCCCTGGAGCTAATTTTCCCCAAGCAATTAGCAACACAGTTTGCCTTTGTTTCTTATATCCTATTTTCAGTAAGAAGTGAGAGGACCTATTTGTAAATATACTAAGTTGCTATTTGAATGAATTTCAAGGGTATGATACGTTGTTATTAAATGTAGTCAAATGTTATTAAATGTGGCTCAATCAGCAGTATATTTTTAGACTGCTTTTCTGCTGTTCTTTAATCCAGTAGAAACACATTTGTCTGGTTAACCAGATTGTAATTTTAAGTGTTTTCAAAATTTGAGATAATGAAATGAGTTATAGCATGTGCAGGTCTGTGTACTATGCTGATATTTTTCACATTCTGCAGACTTTTCTACTGATTACTTATGATTTACAATTGTAAAATTGGTGCCCTGTACTAGCAAACTCAGATAACAATAAAGCAAAATGGACAACACAAATGAAAAATGAAAAAAATTACTGCCAAAGTGCAAAGGAAACCAAACTAGCAATCAACAAAGAAATAAATACAAGGAAACAAAAATAGCAAGCAATTACTGGATTTCTCACTGAGGTATCAAAATGAATTTTAAAAAAAATTAACATGAAAATGAATTTTAAGCATGAATAAATATTTATAGTGGTAGCAAATAATTTTCACATCAAAATAAGATAAAAGGGAAATTATTTATAATTTGCACATGAAGTATAGAAGTCACGGTAGTTATTTTTAGCAGTTGCTTATTTTTATATAATCGTTTTCTGAGTACAGAGGTCAGCTGTATGCCTTGTGGGGAACTGAACACAGAAACATAAGCAGAAAGCTCCTCAATAATAAAAAAACAAAAAAAGCAAAATACAAATGACACAAATAATCATACCAGGCACAAAGAACCTCTGAATTTCAATCTATATGCTTCCAGTTCTACTTTCTATATGTTTCTATTTTTCTTAATTATATTGCCCACATTCTTTTAAAACTCTCATTTAATTCAGCATGGAAAAGGGAATAAACTGGGATGAAGAGGAAGGAAGAGGAGATTTTGCAGGAACTGACAATAACGTACAAACACAGACCTGCTGGACAAGTGGAAAGTAGAGTGGAGATCGTTCTGTCATTTTAATCATGCCAGACTAATAACTCATGAGTCCCTGAGATTTTCCTCATCGTCATTCACATGTTTTTTTGGGGGGGGTGGGGAGCAGGTTAAAAGCACATTTCTGCATAATTTAAAGAATGAATGAGTAGGACCATTTTCTTTTTTTAAACACTGTGATTGATTTCAAAAGCATTTGAAATGCCCACCCTTGACCTGCTTGAACTTCCCAACATGATCTTGTGGGTGACGGTTAAGACAGGCCCATTTGTCCCTCCAGTTTGAGCGGATGAAATTGCTCGGAGGGAAGTGTTTAGCTTCCCACTGCCTGAGTCAGACTTGCACAACGAAGCAGAAGCAGAAAAGATGACTGCTAGAATCTCACGCCAATTCAGAGGTCACCCAAAGCACTGCTGAGTTAAAAAGCCAAACATGCAGTCGAAGGAAGTGAAAAACACCCACATGTGTGCAATCCTTGAAAGCCAATAGCTAGAAAATTGTGGAACATAAGGTCTCAGGTAACACTGTACAGAGGTTTCATGATCGGAAAGATGTGCCTCGGGGTATAGACAGGAACCAGCGCGAAGACAGTAAGAACAAAAATAGCCGTGAGTTTCTCCGGCAGGGCGCGTTACCATATTGTACTCAACGTGAGGATATTAATTTCACAGTTTTCATGGATAAGTTTAAACATAGGAACATGTCACAAATAAGCAGCCCTCTCAGTGAGGATACATCAGCTGGGATTTCACAGACTGCAATTTTTACATTCAGCCGAGTCCCCAAGGGCCAATCAATATTGGTGGCAATTATTCTTAGTACAGAGTCCAAATGAAATGGGTGTGTTTTTTTCTCTTTTCTCAAAGTGGGAGATTGTGATATAGAAATAAGTGAACTCCCTGGTGGCTGGCAGTGGGCTCCTAACAGCTGCAGCGAGTCTGCGGTAAGCCTCTCGCCTCTTCCTTGGGAATAGCCCAATAATGACCCCATTATTTTAACTCTTGACTGTGCGCGATGTTTGGCGGCTTGCTAGAAAAACCTAGCATGTGTCAAACAAAGAAAACATGAGAACAAACAAACAAAACCCACAAATAAACAAACAAACAAGCGCCCAAACCAGCAGAATTTCCCTAAGTCGCTGCAGGGAGCGTGAGCTGCTGCACAGGTTTTATTTACACGCTCTGGTTTCTAAGTCACAACCTCTCCAGGGCCAGGGCTGGGATGCAGGTACGCTCTCACCAGGCAGAGCCAGTTTACACCGGAGACGGGAAGGTGGTGAAAACCGTTTCCTTTTCTTTTTAGAACATTTCTGAAATTATGCCAATTATGCAAGATAGCTGTTTCTACGAATTAGTAGATAATTATTCTTTGAAAGTTTGGTTATTCTTTAAAATTTTTTTGTGTATGTTTTTTAGAGAGTTGCGGATAGAAGGTGGGTGAGAAGGAACAGAAAATCTGAGGAGAATCCAGAATTCAAAATGACAGTTGAGGTTTCTTCTCCTGGTGGGTTTCCAGTTTACATTAGTTGGTCTGGTGACAACCTTGGGGGTTTGGCTAGCAACACTAGCAAAACTGAGTCACCAAGGGAGAGAAGAAGGGACAGAAGAGTGTAGTCGGTTGTGCAAATGAGGATAGATACGTGTTTGAGCTTCCTGATCCTGGGTGCAGAGTCCTTTTGTCCTCAGCCTGGTCCTAAGTTGAACTTTTCATTCCACTTTACCTTTATCTAATTCATCATGTAAAATGACAGCGGTCTAGGAATCTGCAGTTTTTCTGATGCCAGTTTATATTAACTAATAACAAAACAAAGCAGATCAAAACTGCGTGTTGCGCTTCCAGTGTCAGTATGTTTTCAAAGTATCAGTTCTCTTAAATAAATGCCAAAAAGAAAAAAAATAATTTGGAAAAGAGCCATAAAGAAACCTCTTATTGCTTTCACAAATCCAATGACACATCAGCCATCCGAGAATTACAGATTTTTTTTTTGTGTGTAATTTGTTTATTTTTCTCTCCCTTTGGAAGAGAGATTAGAATGAATTAAGTTGCCACTTCCAAGATTTAGCTATTATGAATTGCTGTGCATGTATCACTGCAATGTGATGTCTTTAACTCTTTTGGGAAGATTCCTAGAAGGGAAAAAACTGGTTTTAGTTTCTTGAGGAACCTCCATACTGACTCCCATGGTGGTTGTACTAGTTCACACTCCCACCAAGGGAAAATGCGGTATTTACACGCAATGGAGTACTACTCTGTCATAAAGAAAGATAAACTTGAGTCATTGGTAGGAAAATGGATGCACCAGGAGACCATGATGTTGAGTGAAATAAATCAGGCACAGGAGCTTAAATATCTCAGGGTTTCTTTTATATGAGAACCTCAAAGTCTAAATAAATTAAAGAGAAAAATAAAAGATAGGTAATAGGAAGAAAGGAGATAGACCTTTCTCAAATGGGAAGGGGATCAAGAGATGGAGGAGAGACAGAGAGGAGGGAAAGGGATGAAGAAAGGAATAAAGACGTGTCACGAACAGGCACCAGCCCCACTGCAGGAACGCAAACGCCATGTTCTGCAAACGTGTATGAATAAACACAGCTCTGTTTGCCTTTGGAAGTTCCAGGTCTGTGTGCGCCCTCACCCATAAATGGGAGGCGCTGGGCAGACAGGAAAGGAAGAGATGTAAACGGCACTGACTGTCGCTGAGCTTAGGGTGGGGCTTGGCGAGTGCTTGCCTAACCAGAGCATCTGGATGAAGTGTCCTTTCCCTGACAATTCTGTACTTATAGTTCATCATTTTTTCAGTTTCTTTGAGAGAATGGATCAAAGTGGCTGGAATTAGTGGCTGGAAGTCAGTATTGTAAAGGTCAAAAACACTTTGCCTTCTTCCTGTCCTCCTCCTCTTCTAAAATGGTTTAGGATAAAGGTTCCTGCGTGCAGTGGTGTTGTGTGGTTAATATCATTAAACTTCTGGTTTGGATTAAGGCTGCTAATTAGTTTCTGCCCTTGACTTTTTCCAATTACAGCATAGAAGCCCTGGTGCTAAACACCTGGGCAGATTACCTAATTAGATGAAAGAAACATACACAGTCATTCCCAGGTAATTATTTTAACTTTCAATGTTTGTTTTAAATTCACTACTCAGTGCTCAGGGCAACCTGTGTATCCTACTGACTGCAACATTTCAGCTCTGGGCAAGGAAGCTGTTCTGACGCTGCCTTCTACAGGGACAACGTGGAGTCCTTTTTGCGTGTGAATGTGTTCAGAAGGTGACAGACCTGTTTTTCTTCCCCTAGACAGAGGAGAAAACACACACACCAGTGGTTCCTACTTGGCACATACAGGTTCTCAGAGCAAGAAGGTTTTCCTTGATGCATGAGTAGATCACAGACTCCCTGTGGGTGAGGATAATATTGTCCCAGAGCCCAAGACCACCAGGGGAGCTCATGGCTCTAAAGTGGGACATCTTCCTTTCTTCAGAATTTATCTCCTTGGGGGCCAGAGATATAGCTCAGTGGCACAAGCGCCTGCCTGGCAAGTGTAAGGTCCTGAGTTCAATTCCTGGTACAAAAAAAAATGTGTAACAGAATTTATCTTCTCAAACAGGGAAGGGTGAGGAAGAGGAGATTCAAAAAGAAAAGCTACTGTGTTCCTTTCAGCTTCCAGTGTGTTACCTTGGACCATTCCCGGTTCACAGGGAAGCTTCAGACCCAGCCAGAGTGGAGCAGGATGTGTAGACACTGAATTAGGATCCCCCTGGCAACGGGGGACTCTTTCAGGTATGTGCTGAACACCTATAATGTGAATCTCAGCCACTTCATCCCCATGCAGTCCCTGGGGGCCATGCAAAGTTGCTCCGGCCACTTCCTGAGTGTGCCGGGGCCTGGCTCTCACTCCTTCTCCCTTCAGCCACATCTATCCCATCTCTTGCGCTCCTCCTCCCCAGGGAGGCCAGTCCCCCTGGAGCCCTGCTCCACAGCCTCCCTAGAACTCGCCACTACTTTGCCTTTTTGCTCCATGGGCCCGCAGGGCTGCACCGTGCACTGCGTTCTGTCTCGCTGTACTCGCGCCAGCTGAGCTCCTGCATCTCGAGACTCGGAGGGTCTTCCATTCAGCAGGCGGGGGTGGAGATGTGTGTGACAGGGACCCCTTCTGACGCGCAAGTCTCAGTGACTCCTTTCCTGTCCCGAGCTTCCAACTCAAGGGGAAGGATGGTGCACAGCGCCCAAATGAACACATAAACACCTGTGCTAAGGCCGCAGAGTACTAATGGCTCTGAAGCAAAGAGCATCACTGCACAGGAAGTGACAGGGGAGAAAGGGAGAAAAGAAGAACGAGCATTTAAGAGTAAGTACTGCTCCTACATTCCTAACGATCTGTCTCGTCACCACAGCTCTGTGAACTAGGTGTCACTGTAGAGAAGAAGCATGCTCAGAGAGAGAAAGAAGTACCAGCCAGCTTCTGATGATGCTGCATTTCTTCTACCACATTGGGTTCATTAGGAGAGTCACTAAGCACAGCCCATATTCAAGGAGAGGGGTTAGCACTGCACATTTAATGGGAAGAGTGGTCAGTAATTTTGGCCGTGTCTGAGAAGCAGCACAGGTGCGTGTCCAGCTCTCCACCCTTCCCAGGGCTCGTCAGTATTTTAAAATATATCCCTGTGGGATTTTAGTTCTTTGGAGTGCTTTCTATTGTCATATGTGAATAGTACAGTTGATATCAGGCTATGTGCCCGACTAAGACTGCCTGATTCCAAATCTCATGTTACCTACCTCACGGAGGGCACAAAAATAGAGCTCTCTGGGCCAGTTCATCCATTCACTCAAATAAAAACTCAAACACGTAACGAGTACCTCCATTTGTCAGGCCCTGAAGACGCAACGTGAGTTAACTTCCTGCGCTATGCTTACAGCCTAGCAAGAGGTGTAACAGGGAGCCAGGCCATTACGATTCAGTGTGAGGAAGGGGGAAATACGGAAATGCAGAACTGGAAGGTGTGTCTATCCTTCAGGGATTATGGGGTTAGGGAAAGTGTCCTGTGGAGGTGACATCAACGCAGGAACTTGAAGAGTGAGTGTGAATAAGACGTGAGACTAAAGACATATCCTATGGAGCTTGAAGGAGCCTGGCCTTTTAATTTAAGGACTCTCACACCTATTGGGTATTGGAAGAATTTAGGGGAATTAGAATTATCAGATAAATTCAGGGGTCCACATTTAACTTCTGAGTATTCAAATAATTATATGAGAGTATCACTCAGAAACCGCTTGAACTGATATCCTCCTATTCATCCCACAGATGTGTAGGGAGTGTCAAGTACATGCCAGGCAAATCCTAGCACAGGTTGACAGCTGGGTAGTGCTTGCTTTTCTGGGACCAGTAAAGAGAAAGTTGTTGTCCTCAGTCTCCTTGTGATCACCAGGACCCACCAAACAAATGCCAACCATGCAGTGACAAGCAGTCACTGACCAGAGCCACAGATGGGTGCCATGTGCCGGCAGTGTAGCTTCAGGCATGAATGGGCAAAACTGACCGGCTGCCTCCCTGTCGTGGAAACAATACCTATAGGCATTTCTTTCGGCTGGAAGGGAGTAGCAAAGACCTGTTTTGCCTTTTTAGGGTCAATAACTTGAAAGAAGCAGATACAGGACTTCTGATGGCGGAATGGTGAGCAGCAGTGAAAGTCTCTCTCAGATTTGTTGTGCAGATGCTGGAATATAGCAACATGAGGAAGAAAAGAAGAAGGGAAGTGGGTGGCTATGGCCCAGGAAGGATCTGTAGTGAGAACTGAAGCCCGCGCGGGGAGAGGGAAGAGACAAACTTCAATGAAGAATTAGGAGGTGGCAGGTAGTGCCTTCTCCCTCAGCCTGGACTGACTGTGGGGGCGGAGGCTCAAACTTGCAGATGCATGGTGACTACTGGCCACCCCAGAGGCCTCCACGGAAAAACACGCCAGATGAATGGAGCAGTGGACGGAGCGGCTTCAGTGGCTGGTGAATTATCCAGGCTCAAATATCCCCCCAGGGGAAGGTGATTGGCTGGTAGCCATTTTAGAGAGCGGCCAGATAAGCTCAGAACTCAGATCAGCTTCGGGCTCCATCTAGTGGCTTTCAGGGACAGCGTCTGGGAGCTGAGTTCAAGTCAGCAGGAGGCTGAGCAAATCTGGTTTCAGCCTCACAGCCAGAACTTCTGTGGAACTAAAAGTGTAGGCTCGCTGCAATTATCCACTACCCCACCGTAAAGCTACGGCTGGCCTGCTGGGAGTGATCAGCTCGGATCTAGACTCTGTCCCTGTTGTCTATGGGTGCCAGAGGCACACCTTGAAGTGAACATTCTTTTTCCTTATTTTCTTCTTTTATTTTTCTCTCTTTCCTTGTTTTTTTTTTTTTTTCATTTTGTTTTGCTTTTCTTGATTGTTCATGTTTTTATATTAATGTGAACATGGTTTCTAGCTTCTTGGTTGTTGTTCTGTTCTTGTTTTTATTTTTCCCTTCTCTCTTTCCCTCCCCTCTTCTTCAGTAGCTACCAAAGTTTGTGTGATTGTCTCTTGTCCTCCAGCCTTCTTCTAGTGTCTTCCTCTTCTTCTATTTCTCTGTTTTCTCCCAACCCCTTTTAAATGTTCTCCCCTGAGTATAAAATTGCCATATTGAGAGCTTATTTACTATATACACATTTCTAGTTCACATAGTTAAAGGTGACAATTTAATTGTTACCTCAGTTTGTCATTTTGTAGGCTGTTTGATGCTATTGTTATTTTTGACTGTACTACTTTAGCCAAGGTGATATAATTGTTCTAATCAGTTGTTCTTCCTTGTATATTAAGACTGAGATTACCTGAGGGTCATAAAAAAATACTTTAGGCCAGTGCCAAAGAACTAGAGTTTGGGTCAAATAGGCAGCAATTTCTCATCCCCAATAAATTGAAAAGGTATGATCTTACAACAGATTCAAAGCCCAAAAGCCAGCTACACCTGAAAGACATTAACACCACGGGTCTCTTACATACAAGTTTGAGAAGTAGTCATTTCTTCAGAGTTCTAAATACTAGCAATAAAGCTACTCGCCATAGGCAATTTGAAAGCATCAATGCAGGAATTAAAACAAAACAAAACAAAATGAATAAAACTATATATAGATGCTTAAACAAGATGCAACCCCAGACTTCCAGCTCATCACAGGCAAACCCAGGGGCCAATGAGGTGGGACAGTGTTGTGGTTGAAACATTGTGTCAACTTGGGGAGTCTAGAGGTTTGGCTAAGTAACTTAGCAGGAAACCAGAGTGCTTACTTTGTATACATCCTGAGCCTGTGGAAGAGGAGGGCATGGAGATTATGTGAGAGCTACAGGCCCCTTAGGTGGGGGTAGCCTGTTTACAAAGCAAGGCAGGGAAAGAGGCTGCTTGCAGCCATTCCTCCAGTTTTGCTCTGGCTGTTTGCTGTTCGGCTGCCATTCCTCTTTGCTCTTGTTGCTTTGCAATCTTCTGCCTCGGAGCCAGTCAAGTATGGACTGAAACCTCCACAAACTGTGAGCTAAATAAACCTTTCCTTCCTTCATTTTGGGAGTTGGGTATTTTGTCTCAGCAACGAGAGAAAAATAACCAAGACAGACAGTCTGACAGCCACCCACCTGGACTCTCTGAAGTGGTGATGTGGAAGTAACAAAGCTGATGAACAAGTCTCTAGAAAAATCATATCAGAAATTTCTCAGGTAACTAAAGATGGCAACCATAGTGACAGAAGCAGATGCAGATGAACTCTCTGCTTGATGGAAGGCACATGGGAAATGTGGAGGGCCTAGGATGTGTGCACCGTTAGCTAGATCACTGTGATGGTGGCCTTTCTGTCTCTACTCCAGTCAGCACTGGGAACTTCTTAAATTACTTCCTGGCAGTTTCCTGGTGGTTCCTCAGAACAATTGTGTGATGGGTATTTCTATATAACCTGTGGCTCCCAAATTGAGTGGCTTCACACAATGAGTATGTATTCTTTCTCTGGATTCCATGGTGCAGGAGGCCAGCAAGGCTCAGCTAGGCTGTTCTTCTGCTTCCAAATGACATCAGCCTCCCTCTGTGGGATAAAATATCCGGGGTGACCTCCCTACATGGTCTCTTACATACAAGTTCAGCTTTCAGCATGTTACCTGGGCAGCAAAAGCATAAATGAAAGCTATAAGGTCTGCAAAGTCTAGGTCTGCAAGAGGGCACGAAGCCCCTTTTACTGCATTCTGTTGATCAAAGCAACTCATAAGACCAGCTCAGAATCCAGGGGAGGCAAAATAGACTTGGAGCACAGACGCTGTATGCTCACTTTCTATGCACCACAACCATCATGCCTACATGTCTGTAGATTTGTGATTATCAGGAGCAGATAAAATGGGCACCTAACCGTCTCTTTCATGACCTTCCTGTGCCCGGGTCCAGCAGCACATTTGTTTAAAACCTCCTGTGCTTAGCGATCTTGGCTATAAACATTCTGATACACAGAGAGAGATGGGCTGTCTCCAGGGAGGAGTTTTTCCAACCTGCCCCAGGGAGAAGTCCACACTTCTGTAAATTCAGCATTGGGAGAGTTTGACATTTAGCTTAACCTCCCTCTGCATAATTTCACTCAATTGCTCCCAGTTGTGATCAACATCGCAGCTATCGTGCGTCATCATTACCAGCAGCGGCAGTGCAAAGCCTTTATTAGGCACCTAATTACATGTGGAATGGTGCTGAGAAAGAGCAAATACCAGGGTGGTGCAGAGCTCACACCTGAGGCTGGATCGGGAAGCCACGAACAGCATCCAAAGGCAAAGCCAAGGATTTTGCATCATGTAAAGCTCAACGAGGGTAACTGAGTGTTGGAGAACCATACAAGCCTTTTTTTGAGACAGGGTCTTGCTGTGTAGTTCAGGCTGGTCTTGACTCACTGTGTAGCTTGGGGTGGCCTTGAACTCCTGGTGACCCTCTTGCTTCAGCCTTCTGAGTGCTGGGATTTCAGACGTGCACCACCATGCCCAGCCACACATAGCATTTTGAGTTCAAGTTTTCCAGCTTCCCCAGTGCCTGAGTCTCAGCCCAGTTGTTGGAAAACAGATTTAGAGGATGACTTGATTATGGACTGTGAGATAGATGATTCAGACTGGTTTTGGATTTACCACTAAAGATAGAAGCAGAGGCCGAGAAAGGCATCAGTCTGCAGAGGTAGAGGGCAGTGAAATTCACACAAGGAACAGCTAATACATTCACATAGACACACAAGTGCTTGTCACTAGAACTATGGAATCCACAACAGCCAACTTCAGCTGCCGGGGACCAACAAAGTTAGGGCAAACCATCTGCTGTAGAAAGATGAGAGAAAGTGTAGTGAGGGGCACAAGGACTTCCATGAATTCTCAGTGAAGGCAGAAAATAACTTGGTGGACATTTGATGAGTGTGATCGTTTATTGTGGTAGAGGAACTTGACTTGAGTAAGAACAACATGGCGGACTGGTCAAGCTCTGGGTGTGTCTGTGGGTAGTTGGCATGCTGGTCATACACTTAGCCAGTAGCACCCAACCTGGAGGTGTGTGGATCTGACCAATTGCACTGTGGCCTGGATAGAATAAAAAGGGAAAGAGGAAGGGAATCTTTGCCTTTCTTCGTAAGAATTCTGGTCTTCACCATTGCGTTTGGACATTGGTCTCCACTTCCTTCAGGCTTTCAATGCAGACTAGCTTTCTGACAGGCTTACACCAGTGACTCTATAGGGAGTTCCTGGGATTTCCACTTTGACAGCTACTGGATTTTGTGACTCTCGAGTGCACAGAGGGTCATTTTTTATTCTTCTACTTGAGGTCTGGCTATTGCGATGATTGAGAGACATAATTTTATAAGCATTGAACTGTGTGCTTGGACAAGACATGCACCTTTCATTAGCACCATGGAGCTGCTTAGTTGCATCTGTCTTGTCAATGAGAAATCATGTTTCCATCCTGCTGTGATTTGATTCTTACTGAAATTTAATACCCAATGCAGCCATACCTGGGACTGTGCCTTTGGGAGGTAACTGAGTCTTGAAAATTCTGCCCTCATGGATGGGGTTAGGTGTTCATATTGAGAGACCTGGCAGAGAGACTCTGCCCACTTTTGCCCACGTGCCTTATGCCAGGTAAGCACAACATTCCTTCCTCCCCAGAGCACATGGTACTCAGGTGCCATCTTGGAAGCAGAGGGACTGAGCCTGACTTGTGGTCATCTTGACCTTGGACTTTTCATGCTCTAGAAGGGTTAGAAATAAATCTGGATATAAGTTTCTCAGTGTATCAGTCAGGGTTTACTAGAGGAAGAGATATAACACAAAATATATAAATGTATAATAAATTACAAGGTTGGCTTGCAATGGTCAGCCACAGAATTGGATGAGGAAGCACACAGAGGGTGTCTGCACACTGGAGGCTGAAGGGTTCAGTCCAAGGTCTGGATCTCACTGCAGTGTTCTGTACAAGTCCATATCAGGAGAGCGATGGGTCTGCAATAAAAAGCTGAAGAATCTATGCAAGAAGACAGAAGGGCTCCCAGCAAAATCTGAACAGTCTGTGCCAGAAGCCTGAAGATGATGCCCAAGCTGAAGGTGAAGACTGGAGCTCCTCTGAAGAAACATCTATCAACCCTTCCTCATTTCTCTTTTATTGTATGCAGGCTATCTGCTCTAGGGCTGGTGCAGCACTCCAACCATATCCGTGCCCTCCTCTTGCACAGGTCCAGTATGTTTACAAAGTGAGGACCCTGGCCCTCTACTGAGTTACTTAAGCTTCTAAACTTCTCAAGTTGACACAATGCATCAACCATCATAACACCCTGGGGCATAAACAACCACCCTAGAGCATGTCCTCTACACCCTAGGATGTAGAACTGCTGAGTCACTTAAAGTTCTAAACCTCTTAAGTTGACACAATGAATCATCCATAACACTCAGACTTAGGCATCTTGTTATAGCAGTCCAAAATGTACTGGATTATTTCTTTCCCTAAGAACACTCATTTTCATAAAGATTTTCCTATGTGTCAGGCACTGTATTAGAAACTTAGAGGCAAGGGGGCCTGTGAACTCTCTTTTCTCTTGGACATAGTGAAAAATAGCTGCATGAATGAATATATAATTATAGATTGTAATCAAAGTAGAGGGGAGAATTATTAGACAAGAAGTAGGGAATATGGAGGAATGTGATGAAAAAGGGAGGGATATCACCAAAATCTGTTATATGCATGTATGACAATACTACAGTGAAACTCAGTATTTCATAAGGTTAATATACACTAATAAAAATACATATTTAAAAAAGAGACATAAGAAACGAGATAAATGAGGCCTTTGCTAATGTGACATGGCATTTTTTCTAGTTTTATTTTTACTAGCACATGTTTATAGCACATAATGATTACTTTCTGCATGGGAAGTTGGTACATGTACATATGACATACTTTTTATAAGTAGGAAGTATAGTGTAGCAAATACCTAAATCAGTAACATTATTATCATTACCAAGTATCATGTGCTACATGTAATTTTATGTGATATACGTTTATACAACCATCAGCACAATAGATTTGTTTATACCAGTGTCATCACAAATGCATGAGTAATGTGTCATACTAAGACATCATGACTGCTATGACATTACAGTCTATTACAGCTATGACAGGTGATAGGAAATTTTCAGCTATATTATGTGATTAAGGGACAACAGTTATATATGTGATTCCTCATTGACCAAAACATTGTTATGTGACTCATGACTATACACTTGATGTAATATTCAGTCTACAACAAAATCTCTTTACTTGTGTCTAAAATATCTCTTTGTTATTTATTTGTGCAAATCAGAGCCAAAGAAGGTCCCCACATGACATTTGCCTGTTATTATCTCTTAAATACTTAACATAGAGCAGTCTTCATTCTCTTTTCTTCTTTTACTTCCCCTCCCTTGATACGTTGCATAGACCAGGTCAATTGTCCTGGGGAATGTTCCACAATCTGTGCTTGTCTGTTTGCTTTCTTGTGGTGTCATATGTTTGCTCCTCTCCCCCATACCTTCCATAAGTGGAAGTTCGCCACATAGGTGTCAGAGCTGCCTAGAAATGGGAATTAATTCTGCAGGAACTCCAGCCCCAGAGTGGGTTGAGGTTCCTTCCTGCCAACCAAGGATTCTTGACTGAACATCTAGGTAATGATACTGTTGCATACTGAAGAGTTGGTTGGTCTTTGATCCTGGTTCCTGGAAGGAGGTTCCTTCTCTCTCTGTCTCTCTGTTGTCTCTTTCTCTCTCTGTCTCTGTCTCTGTCTCTCTCTCACTTTCTCTCTCTCTCTCTCTCTCTCTCTCTCTCTCTCTCTCTGTATATTTCTGGGGACTAAACCCAGGGCCTTCTCACTGAGCTATATCTCCAGGCTTTTTTGAGAAAGGGTCTTGTTAAGTTGCTAACTTGCCTACGCTGGGCTGAAAGTTGCAATCCTCCTTCCTCAGCCTTCCAGAGTGCTGGGATTACAATCATGCTCCACCACACTGGCTGACTTTGTTGTTCTTCAGTCTTTGGATCATCCCTGAGTTTATACTAAGGGGTGAGATGACAGGATGGTGGTTGCTCACCAGAAAGACCAACCTTGTGATCAGAGAGCTGAGGCTTTGGCCTATCTTGACACTGGGAAGACTGAGTTCAGTCACATGGCCAACGATGGAATCAACCATGTTTCTGTAATGAAACTCCAATAAAAAACTCTGGACACTGAGGTCTGGGGGAGTTTCCTGGCTGGTGACCACACTAATGTACCCCAAAGGTGATGTGCCTTGACTCTATAGAGAGAGGATACAGATGTCTGTGTTCAGGATGCTTCAAACCTGAGCCTATATGTCTCTTCACTTGACTGGCCCTGATTTGTATCTTTTATAATAAAACTGTAATTCTATACACAGTGTTTTCCTGATTTCTGTGAGACTGACTAGGGAATTATTGAATCTGAGGCATTGTGGGAACCCTCGAATACACAGCCAGTCAGTCAGAGATGCGGGGGACTTGGGAACCCTTACAGCGTGCCTGGTGTCTGAAGTAAGTGTGGTTGTATGGAGGGGTCTGCACCCCTAACTTGTGGGACCTGCACTTTCTTTGGTAGTTAGTGTTAGATTTGTCCTCCAGGATACCAGCTGGTGTCAGAATAGTTGCAAAAATGAAGCTCCACACTCACAGATTAGGTCAGACTCCCTCTGGTGTCTCATTTCAAGAAACTCAGACAGGTAGAGCACTTCTCAGTTTTGGGGCATAGAAGATCCTTGGTAAATGTCTATTTTGTTGTTATTGTATTATTAGCACAGTTTTTGGGAAGGTCTTGATCTATGACTCTTTCTTCAGACATACTAGGGAACTTTCATTCCACCACATTCATTTCATTTACAAATAACCGCAGGGACAGGTGGGAAGGACACATGAAAAGTTCTTGGAAGATTCATCTTTAGCTCTTGTCTTCCTTTCACTCATTCACTCAGTTTGCTTATAAACTACAGCAGCTAAGCCCGAATTGAATCCCTGTGAATGCCAAAGTTCCTGTCTCCCTGGTGTTTACTTCCTGCACATGTTAGTGGCTGGGTGGGAAGACCCACTATGTGCAGTCAGCATAGTGAATGGGTCCTAGCATCACAGGTAAGATGAACCATTTTATAGGGGTGGGAGTGCTGGGTGGAGGTTACAATTTCAAATGGCAAGGTTGAGGCAGGTGTGTTGGAGATGGTGCATCTAGGCAAAGACTTAGGGAGGTGAAGGGGGGCTCACACGATGGTGTCTCAGAATAGGGGTTCCAGGAAGAGGAAATAGAAGATGTCACTTCCCCTGCATGTTGGAGGAACACAGCAGGGTGGTTGAAGAACATGTGCATAGTGTGGAGTTGTGACTGAGAGTTGTAGATGCAGGATTAGTCTAAGACGCACCAGGGGTAGGATGTGGTCAGGGGCAGATTGCCTGGGGTCTTAGTAAGGACTTTGGCTTTGACTCTGAATGCAATCAAGGCACTCTCAGAGGGTTGGGTGCAGAGAACTTCCTTGATTCAACTGAGGTTTTTGAAGGAGCTGTCTGCTGCTGAGTTAATTACAGACATCACGGGGGTGGGGAGATCCACACAAGCTCCTGCAAGATTCCGGGCACCACACAATGATTGCCCGGACAGAGGTGGCAGCAGAGTTGTGAGAAGTAGTTCTGTTCTGAATATATTTAGAAGTTTCAGATTTGCTGACAGATTGGCTGTGCAGTGTGTGAGGGAGAACAGAGGCCTCCGATGTGTTGGTTTGACCACAGCTGCCACTCAGTGAGCTGGGAAAGATGGCAGTGACTTCTAGGTACCATCTGCTGGTCCTGCAAAGTCGTGACCTGCTTGATCATCTGCAGGTGGGTTTATTGCTTTTCATTTCTGTCCAAACAGCCCTGTCTATTCCATCTTTTGATGTCACTTCCCCTGAGAACTCTGCCTACAACCCTATAGGTAAATCAGTAGCTGAATTTTCTTCTTGCTTTATTGAAGCAAAAAAAAAAAAATGTATACTGTTGGTTCTCCTCTTTCAACCTAACTTGGATCAAACATTTTCCATTGTTGGTCCTCTGAACTGTATAGTTAGGTTTATGGTGGTTGCATCTGTATGGGATATGTTCAAATTTTTTGGTCACATTTCCTATACAATATAGTATAGCAACTATTAAAAGAGAGTTTGCATTGGGTTGGGGATTATAAGTAATGCAGAGATGATTTAAAGACTGTGGGAGGATGTGTGTAGGTTTTATCAAACCTTATGACGTTGTGTATACTTCAGCATCTTTAGATTTCACTATTTGCAAGGGTTCTGGAATCATCCAGTCCCTACAGGAATTCCACAGGATGACTGTATATTCAAGGTATTCCAAGTGCTGTATTGATGTACATGTACTTTATGAAATGATTACCATGATCAAGATAATTAACACATCTATTCCCTCACACAATTACTCTGTGTGTGTGTAGGGGGAGGGTGAAAATGTTTAAGATCTACTCTCAGCAAATTTAAGTATGTAATGTATTATTATTAATTCTAATCACTATGCTGCACATCAGGGATCCAGAACTTTTTTTTTTGTTTTTTTTTCCGGTACCAGGAATCGAGCTCATGACCTTGTGCTTGCCAGGCAGGCACTGTGCCGCTGAGCTAAATCCCCAGCCCCAGGGATCCAGAACTTAATCCTCTTATAACTGCAAGTTTGTTTTCTTTACCTAACCCCAACTCTGGGTAAGCTCCCATTCTGTTCTCTATGTCTATGCATTCCATTACATGTGATACCATGCAATGTTTTTCTTTGTGTGTCTGGCTTACTTCATTAGCACAAAAATGTCCCCCAGGTTTACACATAGATTTTTTATTTTTGTTTTTGTTTTGCAATTGCAAGATACACTTTTGAAAGTTTGAATGATATTCCACCGTATATATGGCTAAGAACTCTGGTCGTTTGTTATGGCATACACGAGTGTGAGTGACTTAAAAAGAAATCTCTGCTTCATTTTAATTATATTTTTCATAGGACCAGAATAGTGAAAACATTTGAAAGTGGAAAATTTAAAACATATTTTTGAAATTCAATTTTAAAAGTAAAGAGAATGGTTTTATAAATTCCTACATACTCATCAGCTAGCTCTTGTGTCATCTACAATTCTAGTCTGCTCAGGAATTTTGAAGAAATCCAGGCTTTCTATTTTTTCATCCAGAAAAATCCTAGAAAATAAAAGAGAAGGACTCTTAAAAACATAGGACATAGAACAAAAGCAATATTTTTTGGACACTGGCTGGCAGAGGGGTGCTAATTCTAGCACAACTTTGTTTCGATTGACTTGTTACTGGGGAGAGTTTGCCCCATGTGATAAAAGAAAGCATACACACATTAGCTATTCTGTTTCTATGATCTGAGACTGCATTTTGAAAAGAAAGTTTATTTACTCAACAAATACTTGCTAATTCTGGTTACAAGCCAGGGATGTGCTGTGCACTGTGGACTCAGAGATAAAATACCCCAAGCTGGGAAAGAATCAGGCAAATCAAACTTGATGCAAATACAAATATAAATACAGGGGCTGTGGTAGCTCAGTGGTAGAGCGTTTGCCTAGCATGTGCGAGGCCTTGGGTCTGAGACCTAACATGCTCCCAACTCTTCAAAAGGGGAAAAAAGCCACAAATGCAAATATAGGGTGAGCCACTCTATGGCAGAGATGTGTATGATTGCATTATATCTGGTAGTTGTCTTTTTCTCCTGCCTATAGTTTGAAAATGCACCTTGGACTGGTGCATTGCTCAGTGGTAGAGTACTTTCCTAGCACAGATGCAGCCCTGGGTTTGATCCTCAGACACACACACACACACACACACACACACACACAAAGCACCTTGATTCTGGGGAAATTTCAAGTGTTGGCTACGAATTAATTTGGGATACAGAATTTATAGCTCATTTTAGGTGTCTATGGGTTTATCACTGATACAGGTATCTTTCTTGATGCAAGCAACCCTGCACATATTGCCTTTGCCAGCATCAGCAACACTTTGAATGTATTCTGTTCTCAGAAGTGAAGGGAAGAGAAGGAGGCAACGCACAGGAGGATGGGGTGGGAGGAGGCAGGGACAGGAAGCTCCTCTGCAGGTCCCCATGGGGCTCCCGGACTGGTGGGAGGGGCGGGCAGCTCTCTGGATAGGGAGGAGTGAGTGAAAAGCTGCCAGATGCTTGTGACACACACACACACACACACACACACACACACACTGCTCTCCACCTCTGAGTCTCCCATTTATCATTTGGGCTCCAGTTGGCCGGGGGGTACGTGGGAGGTGCTGGTAGCCTCCTTAGGGGACGTCTCTGGTGCTTTCCCTTGCTCTCCTTCCCCTCTCCTCCTCTCCATGGGCCTTTGCTGAGTCACAAGACCCCATCAGTGTGGAAGTTGCTGCTCTCTGGCCCATGGAGGGCAGTGGCTTCCACATTGGGGGAGGAGCCTTGCTCCTGGAATGGCCCCTCCCACCTCCCTCTTCTCTCAGGGTTGGGGTCTCCAGCTTAGACTGCCAGCTCTGAGCCCCTGCCTGTGTGCAGCCGTGAGCTCAGCCCCTGGGGGCCATGAGCGCTATGCTGGGCGCAGGCCCTGAGCTGATGAGCTGGTTAATTAGCCCTGGTGCCCAAGAAACCCCATCTGCTCCTAGCACTCTGGGATGCTCTAGTCTGTCCACCTCCTTGTGTCCCAGACCAGGCAGAGCTGCTACCCCCACACCCTCATCCCTTGCAATCCCTGGAGATGTTCTTGCTCCAGGGCCTTGTCATGGGTCTATGAGTCAGTTGTCATAAGTCTAGGTGTATCCCTGCTGTCTGCCTGCCTGCAGGACAGGTACAAACAGGTGGAGTGAGGGGGAACAAGGACCAAGGTGGCTCCTACTGGTGACTTGAGGACCTTCCCTCCTTGGCCACAGACCTTAGGCTACTTCCCTCTTTTGTCCAGAGCAGGTATGGCCCTCTCATGGCCCTCCCAGGGTCTTTATGGTGCTCTTTGCACCATAGTTATATTCTTCTGAATGCAGAGCCTGAGACAAGTGTTTGGATGTAGGCAATATATCTGGCAGGACTCTCATAAGGAGTGAGGGAGAAGCAGGCTAGAAACAAAGAGGAGGCATTGTCCATTACTGAAATTGCTGCTGAAGGGGTCTTGTGGATGAGAACAGTATCCTTCAGGTTCCCAGATGGGTTCAGAATTTTCCAGTACACTCATCATCAACCGATGGATAGAAAAAGGCAGGAGGAACCCCAGGGAAGTCCTAGGTCACAGGGAAATGTGTCCTAAACCAGACTGTGGCCTAGAGTCCTGCTCCTACTTAAAGTCACTTAAACTTCTCTAATTTAGCAAACATTACACTTCTCCTACTGTACTGAATGGAATCTAAGATATCCATTGATGATAAGGTATGCTGTTATGTTAAGCATTAAAAAAAAAACCCTGCCAATTAAGCTATGGCACACTATGAAATGTAAGCGCTTTGCCAAGTCAGGGATGTGAAAGCGTGAAGAGAATGTGGCCCCCGGCATTGATCAAGTGCTGTACACACTCTACCCTAGCGGGCATAGTGAGGGACCGTGATATAGACACTTCACTCCCAGGAGAGGAGAAAAACCATGCAGAAAGGTGGAAATAATAACTAGGAAGAATAGCATGGGGCACAAATCAAATGCCTTCTGAGCAGAGTGGAAGGAGAGGTCACTTCTGCAGGGAGAAATCAGGGTGCCTACCTGGACAAGAATGTGGTATAAGGGTTGAGCTCAAGGGATGGCAGTGTTCGGGCTGCCAGGGAGGAGGACAGGCCCAGTAGGAAGCATGGACAGCACAGGCAAAATCTCTAAGTGGTCCTATAAATAAAGTGGTTGTAATTTGGGGGGATGTGGGACTTGTGCATGAGCATGAGAAAAAAGAGAATTGGAAAAGCAAGAACATATCCTTTGCCTTCTCTGGACAAGTGCCTTGTCAAGGAAAACCTCCCTCCCCAGAGCTCTGGGAGACAGATGCTTCTACATTCATAGTAATACTTTGTGTGGGAGCAAAAAATGGAAATGTTCCTGCTATAGCTTGGATCTAGTTTCCCTCTAAAATGGTTCTAGGAGGGCCAGGTGTTAAATCTGGGGCCCAGTGCAAGGTCTTATTTCACTGAAGATGTACCCTCAATGGGACTTGTGAGATTTTCTCTGTCTCTGTTTGTCTCTCTGTCTCTCTATCTCCCCTAGGAACCCAGGGTCTTTGCACAGAGTGGAACCCAGCCCTTTCCATTTTTATTTTGGGATTGAACTTGCAAATGCCCTGTCTTAGTCTCCTAGAGTTCCGGGATAACAGGCATGCACCACCACACCCAAAAGATGTCAGTCTCTTTTGCTCTTTCTCTGTCATTCCTTTAGACTGAGCAAAGCAAGCAACCATATCCTTTGCCATATGCTCTCACCATGATGTGTTGCCTCCACACTGATCCAAAAAATTAATGGTACCAAGAAATAGTAAATTGAAACCTCCAAAATCACAAACCCAAACAACCTTTCCTTTTTTTTTTTTTTTACATTGATGATGTCAGGTATTTTGTTACAGCAAAGGAAAGCTAACTAACACACTCTTCAACAAGAGAAAGAACTGGGAGCAGAGGGCAATCTGCTCTGAATATTTCTTTAGAAAAGGCCACTGGGGTGGATACCAGCCTGGAGAGAGGCAGGACAGACAAGAAAGGGCACTGAACCTAGATTGTGACAGCAAGAACACAGCAAAGTGAGTAGAGATGACACTGTAGGGGAAGGGTGGATTGGACTTTTTTTTTGTCTTTTTGAGACAGGGTCTTGCTGTGCAGTTCAGGCTGGCCTTGAGCTCACTTTGTAGCCCAGATTGGTCTCAAACTCACAGTGATCCTCCTGCCTCAGCCTCCCAAGTGCTGGGATTATAGGTGTGTGCCACCATGCCTGGTAGATTGGATTTACTGACAAAAGAAAATGCCAGAAGCAACCTGGGAACATGACAAAAACAATGGTCTTTTGTTATTGTTGTTTGTTTTGTTTTCTAAGGAGGGAAGCAAAGATGATTTATTTGGTTTTGCACATGAAAGCTGTCTTAGTTACTTTCCTTGTTGTTGGAACAAAATGCCCAACACTCAAAGTTAAAGGAGGGAAGAGGTTTATTTAGCTCACAGTTTGTGGAGGTTTCAGTTCATAATTGGCTGGCTCCAAGGCAGGGTGGCACATGGCAGAGGGGAAGAAATTCATGGCAGTCAAAGATACCAAAACAATGAGAAAGGAGGGGAGAGCAAGGCTCTTTCCCTTCCTTATATTGTATGCAGGCTCCCTGCCCTAGGGCAGGTATAGCACTCACACCCTTAATCCAAGCAATGGATCATAAATCAGTCACAGACTCTAGAAGCCTGCGTCCATGATGGCATGAGGCTTTGGAGGGATATCTAGATACACACCATAACAAAACCTTTCACCTGTTCCATTATGTGGAACAGGAGCCGTAGTTTTTCACACTTCAAGACTTTTGGTCAGACTCTTGGTCACTTCTTTGGCTTGGCTAATTTTGTCAGCTTTTTGTCACTGTGAACAAATACCTTATAAAAACAACTTAAAAGAAGGCAGATTTATTTTGGCTCATGGCTTCTGAGGATTCATTTCATGGTCAGCTAGCTCCTTTGCTTTTAGGATGATTTCAATGCAGAAACATCATGTCAGAAAGACATGGCAGGGGAAAACTGTTTGGCCTCATGGAAGCAGAGAGAGAGAAAGAGAGAGAGAATGTGTGTGTGTGTGAGAGAGAGAAAGAGAGAGAGAAGCAGAGACAGAGACACACAGGGAGAGAGAGACAGAGAAAAAGCACTGTGGACAAGATATACCTTCCAAGTTACCTGCTTCCTGCACCTGAACCCCACCTGCTAATAGCCCATCCAGCTAAGAACTCACCACTGGATTAACCCAATGGTGGGAATAACAGCCTAGTAATCCAATCGCTACTCAGGGCATCTCTTAATCAATCAAAGTGATAATCCCGATTAACTGTCTCACTAACCTTCATGTGTTCTATAAGACTCAGCCTGGTTGAGTCTTGAGTAGGAAAATGGCTGCATCTGGAGACCATAATGCCAAGTGAAATGAATCAGACGAAGGCTAAATATCACACAGTATCTCTCACATAAGAAACCCAACATACAAAGAGAAAAATAAGAAGTAGATTATAGGAAACGAGGCGGTGATTGTTTGGGTGTGGGAAAGGGAGCTGAGGTCGGGGGAGAGAGGAGGGAAGGAAAGGGGAAGTAAAAAGAACCAGGGTGAGATACATATGTATATCAATTCCCTGCCACAAATATATTTATTATATGTTGCAAACAAATACTAATAAAATTTGAAAAATGATTTTAGAAAGGCTTAACTTGGGCCTAGTAGGGGCCATCTCTGACCCCGGACCCAGCACCAGAGCCTCACACTTCTGCCAAGCCATGCTGTTAGACCCACATCCTTGTAAGGAAATACTGTTCAGTGTATGACCCACTTCTAAATCTCCACTGCTAACATGGTGCCTGGCATAGGGCAGGTGCCCAAGAAATGCTTTTGGAGTAAATCCTACGTTAAATCCCCATTGCTATACACTTCGTGTTGGCCACATTTCTCACTGTTGTCAGTCCTGTCCCATGGGCTGTTGGTCCAGTCTTACGAGGTGGGAGAAGGGCTGTGGGGATCTCTCCCCAGCAGCCAGGGCAAGGACACGAGAAGCCCTCCCTCATGTGCTGCCCTATAGCACTGTTGTCATGGCCCAGGTGTTTGTCTGGTGTCTCCCTTTTTGTCTTCAAAAACATACACTCCACTTTCCAGTACCAAAATCCGTATTTTTTTCTAAGGCTGCCATAACAAAGGACCCCAAACTTTAAAACAACAGAAATTAACCAGGTGTGGTGGGTCATACCCATAATTCCAGCACTCTGGGAGGATGAAACAAGTGGATCATAAGTTTGAGCCCAGCCTGGGAAACTTAGCAGGACCCTTTCTCAAAATAAAAAAATAAATAAAAAGTCTGTGTATATAGCTCTGTGGGTTCAGTCTCTGGGTTCAATCTCCAGTGCATGCGTGTGTGCGTGTGCACACACACACACACACACAGCCCAGAAATTTATTATCTCACTTTTCTGGAGGCCAGAAGTCCAAAGCCAAGGTATCATCAGGGCCAGGTTCTAGGGCGGAATCCTTGCTCCACTCTTCCAGCTTTTTGCGGTGGTGACCAGCAATCTTTGCCATTTCTTGGCTAGTGATTTCCAACTCTCTTGTCACATGGTCATGCTCCCTCTGTGTATCTGTGTGTCTCAAACTTACTTTTCCTCACAAGGATGTCTGTACTTAGATTTCGCTCCCACCCACCCCATCCAGAGTCACCTCACCCTGACTTGGTTCCACCTGTCACGACCCTGTTTCCAAATAAACTCCCATTCCTCAGGGACAGGATTAGGGCTTCAACGCACCTTTCTAGAGAGGACACAATTCAGCCTCAACAACTGTGACTCACTAAACACTTCCATGTGTCAGGAATCGTGCTTGTTGTAATGCACACAGAATCATATTTAATTGTCTTCACAACCCTGCTGGGTGCCTGATATTATCCTTCTAATTTTACGTGTGAGAGACAAGATCAGCAAGGCCCTCCAGCTGATTAAGAAATAAGATATGTGTGGACCAGATGGTTTGCAGGGGATAGAGATAAGGGGACCAGGTCCTTCCCTTCAGCTATCTTAAATCTTTTTTTTTTATTATTATTATCCTCTGATTATCTCTCCCAGATGGAATCAGGATCAAAATATCTGGGAAAAAAGTATGGCTCTGTATCATGGACATAGGTAAATAATGATGGGTGGAGCTTCTCAGAGTCAGAAAGTGAGCAAGTCCTGGGCTACTTTTATTTTCTGAAGATCTTAGAATATTAGGGTGTAAAAGAAGAAACGGAATCTGGATGTGGTGGCCCATGCCGGTAACCCTAGCAATCTGAGAGGCTGAGGCAGGAGGATAACTGGAGCAACACATCAATTTAGCAAGCCCTTGTCTCAAAATAAAAAATAAAAATGTATCTCAGTATGAAGGTCCTGGGTTCAATCTCTGGTATGTGTATGTAACATACCCAGGGTTAATATAAAGGATAAGATACTTCGCGTGCCTACGTGGGACAAATGAACCCTTTGACATGTCAAAGATACAACGTCAGTGCAGTTCGCCTCAGCTGGAGAGAAAATAGAGTCGGAAAAATGAAGCTTCCCGCGCCTGCGCCGTGAGCACAACTCCCACAGAGTTGCCACAGACTCGCAGTGGTGGTGGTCCGACGACAGGAAAGCGGCCCGGACTGCAGGGCTCCATCCTGCTGAAAGAACGGACAACCCCGCCCCAACAGGGGAACGGGCTGCACAGTGTGAGGGTCGGAAGGAGAAGGGTCCACCCAGAGCCAGCTCCCAGAGCATTGGTGACCCCATTTCCCTAATTTTACCCGAACTTGCGGCAGATGCGCTGGGAGCACCTGGGATGCGCTCGGCTCTGGATTTCCACGCCTCTGCTGGCCTCAGCGCCATAGCCGTGCTTTTCACCGACCTAATTCCCCAACTCCCAGCCCCAGGGGAAAACTTTTCTCACAGGACTCAGCTTGTGGATTCAGAATGAATTCTGGAGAAAAAACAAATCCCTGTTGTAGGGAAGGGAGCCAACAGCCCCACACCATTCCTTGGAGCAAGCGTTTGAGGCGTGGGTTCCGGCATTGTAAAACCTCACATTCTGCTTTCTCATCTTCTTGGGATGAATTTCCCTCCCTGGCCCCCAGCCCAGCCTGCTGAATCAGGGTCTGGGTTGAGATGGGGAGGGAGAGGATGTACTGCAGGTGATTTTATGTGCACGAAGGCTTGAGCTCCACTGTGCAGGACTTTACACTGGGGAAGATGGTAAGTTGTTATCTCACGGGAGCTGATTCTTGGGACCTAAGGAATCAGTTCCAGAGACTGGAGGAGGGGAGGCCCCCATGCCAGGGAGCCTGGAGGGTGCGCCATTGTCTGATATGGAGGAACAAGAGAAGGAAGAAAGTCCCTGGTGCCTGTTTGGGGAAGACACAGCCCGGCAGCATCCCTGGAGCTTCCACTGCTGAACATCACTGCTCCTTGTATCAACCTGTTGCCTTGCTGCTCACTCCAGCTACCATTGCCCCTAAACAAACTGCCTCAGACTTATCGGTTTAAACACCAGCTTTCATTTTCTTATCTCTCATGCTTTCCGCAGGTCCTTAATTCAGGAGCGGTTCAGCTGAAGGGCTGGGCATTGGGGTCTCCCATGCAGTTCCAGTCAGATGGTGGATGAGGGATCTGGGTTTCTGGGAGCTGATGACATCTCCCTTCTCTCTTCATGTAAGTCCCAGAAGGAACCTTCTGTGGCGGTGTCTTGGTTACTTTTTTCTCGTTGCTGAGACAAAATACCCAACACCCAAAATGAAGGAAGGAAAGGTTTATTTCGCTTACAGTTTGTGGAGGTTTCAGTCCATACTTGGCTGGCTCCGAGGCAGAAGATAGCAAAGCAACAAGAGCAAAGAGGAATGGCAGCCGAACAGCAAACAGCCAGAGCAAAACTGGAGGAATGGCGGCAAGCAGCTTCTTTCTCTGCTTTTCTTTGTAAACAGGCTACCCCCACCTAAGGGGCGTGTAGCTCTCACATAATCTTTGCCCTCCTCTTTCACAGGCTCAGGATGTATACAAAGTAAGTATCCTGGCTTCCTGCTGAGACAATTAGCCAAACCTCTAGACTCCCCAAGTTGACACAATGTTTCAACCATAACAGGCGGGTTGTTGGGACTTCCTCACAACATGGCTGCCTCATGGTCCTTTCAGAGTGTCAAAGAGCCCTGCACAGTGTTTTGGGGATGAGGTAGGAAGGACATCATTTTTTATGGCTCAGCCCTAAAAAGTGACATAGCACCTCTCCTGTTACAAGCTATTGCTAACAAGTGAGTTACAAACCTGCCTGCTTTCAAAGGGTGTGGGCATAGATTTTCTTTCTCAGTAGAAGCAGTATCTAAGCCCTATCATAGAAGAGCACGTGGGAATGAGGCCTTTTTATAGCCATCTTTGGAAATCTATATCTATAAAATAAGTAATTACACATGTTAATAATTAAAGATAAACATATAGATTATAAGTCATATATTGTTTGTTGCATCCTAAAGCAAAACATTATTTTAATAAGACAAAGTTCTTCTGATCAGTCCATAGTGACATAAAAGCTGCCTGTTTTGGACCACTTTCAAGGTGCTGTAGTCTTTTTTTTTGAAACTGAGGAGCTGGAAAGTCCCTCTTGTTTGGAAAATATGCCCTGTAATTTTGAGGTCTAAGTCATATGGCAGCGTTCTTTCAGATATCACTCAAAGTTTTGTGCTGGCGTTTGCATGGATGGGTACTTCTTCCCATTTTATGCGTGAAGAAACTGATGTTCCAAGAAAACACCCGAGGCTCAGCATACAGCGGCAGTGGGACTCACTAGGACTAAGTGCGTCTGGTTTCCATACTGAACCCTGGATCCCCCGGGAGTGGGGAAGCTGATCCAGTGCTCAGGAGCCAGTCTGCAGTATCTGGGTGTTGGTGATCTTCCAAGCTCAGATGGAACTCAAGGCAGTTTGCTCCTTTGTGCAGAGGCCTTCAGTGACTCCCCAGCACCAAGTGTAGGTCTAAATCTCTCCGCAGAATGTTCAGAGCCCTCTGTGAAGGAATGTACATGTATCTCTTTATATACCAGCGTATCAACCCTCTCTGTTAATGCATGCCTGTCAGAGGACGATAGCATTTGTAAAGATAACAGTTTCTGGAAATGCTATTGCCCACTCACCCCAACATTGGCCTCTCCCTGCTGAAAAGCTCTTGGGGTTCTAACTGAGGAGGGAGATCCTCTCTCAAACTGCCTTTGTTCTGCAGAGCAGTGAAGCTGTCTGAGAATAGGCCACCTGTCAGAGATGCCAGGAGGAGTGGTGGGGGCAGGAAAGCAGGCCGGGAGGAGGCAGCCAGGTCTAGGGAAGTTTCCATATGCTGAGGAGAGGACCTGAAGCCAACTGTGCTCCTTCAGACCATGCTTGTTCCTTGCTGATCTGATAGGCCTCAGTGGCCAATAAAAATTTTACTACATTTTTGTCCACCCGTGGATACCATGACCTAATGTGACCCAATCAGAAATCTGTTTTGGCAATGTTTTCAGAAGGGACTGGAATGGCCTGGGCTGCGGCTGAGTTGACAGTGTTTGCTTTAATCAGGAATGATGGCTTCTGGTGGGAATCAGAGGCAGGTGGTGCGGGGAGCCGTGAACTTTGTCACTGAGCGATGACTTCTGTAAAATTCACAGCAGTTCCTTCTAATCCTGTCTGAATGAGCAGGAGGAACTAGAAATGTGTACTGTGGGCTGCAAGGGATGATGGGAAGGGAGTCTTATGTCAATCTTGAGCTCAAGAGAGGGAGGTTTCCATGGGTGAAATGTGGATTGCTTTAGTTGTCTGCAAGTACAAGCATCAATCAAAATATATAGGAAATGTTTAAATTTTAAAAACGTATTGCAGTAAAAGACACATTGCTATTAACTGTCCTTTAAAATATGTACTCTGTCTTACTTTAGACACACTTAACCCATTATTTTGCTGCTTTCTGAAATGGTTCTGGAAGTCCTCTTTGGTGTCTTCACAAGGTCTGATAAAAAATATGATGAAAGCTGCTGCTGAGTACACCCATTGTAAAGGCAGGCTTCTAAAAACATCTTGGTGTGTCACCCCCTTATTCACCAGATCTGGCACCATACAACTTCTGGCTCTTCTCCAAAGTCAAAATGATCACTGAAGGTAAATGTCTTGAACTGATTCAGGACACTGAGGCACCCATCACAGCACAAAAAGACAGTCATGAAAGAGTACATCCAGAACTGCTTCAGAAAGTGGCAAGAGCAATGGGATAAGTGTGGTAAAAAAGAGGGTGGTTAACAGCAATGTGTCTTTCACTGTAATAAATTAAAAAATGGAAATATTTTCTATATTTTTGTGGTCATACTGCATATATTATCACAGTCTTTCACTAAGTGGGAAAAATGAAAATAAAATCTGTGTCTATGGCTATAACAGAATCTCTGAGATTGAGTAATTAATAAAGAAAAGAGGTTCCTTTTGTCTCACATTTCTGGATGCTGGGAAGTTCAAATTCAGGTGGCCACAGCTGGGGAGAGCTTTGTGCTCCTCAAGGCACTATAGAAAGCAGAAGGGCAAGTGAATGCATGTGAGGGAGAGAAACAGGGCCATACTCCCACTAGAACTAATCCATTCCTATGAGAAGAGCATTAGGTCATCCAGGAGGGCTCCACATACATTACCCAAATTCTTTCCTGCAGATCCCACCTCACACCACTGCTGCCTAAAGGAATTAACACTCCACAGTGGTTTTGATGGGGGCAAACCATGTTCAAACTACAGCAAGCCCCTATTTTTCCATTTGATGGAAGTTCATCTATTTGGAGGTTTTTTCTTCTAGGCTGACCCTGAACCTTCCACAGTTGCTTAATATGTCCTCAAGGAACAATGGACCCACGCTAAAATGTCTCATTTCCAAAAGTCAACTCTGAAATCTCTAAAAATGTTACGATTTCTCTTATCATTTATAAGTGTGGGATAGTGTCAGCAAGTTTGGCTTAGTTCAGCCCTAGGAAACTCTGATGGTCTGTTTTTATGACTTCCCTGCTGTTCAGCCCTAGGAAACTCTGATGGTCTGTTTTTATGACTTCCCTGCTGTTGTTTAATCAGTCACTTTAAAGTTCACGCTTTTTGCACCTTGTCCATTTCTTGTTAACCTGTCAGGCGAGGCCCAGAAGTTACAGCCTCATTGTCAAGACTATGTCAGGCAGCAGTCACATCACCTTGGTGAATGCTACCTAAATTTAGGTGGGTCTACATGCCCTTGATACAAATGGGAGCAAACAAAAGTTTTGTGATTTCGATGAAACTATATTAGATCAGTTCCAAAGTGGAAAAGGCACTTTGCAGACATAAGGGTATTTGAAGCAGCAAGGATATCACTCCCCTGACCCCCACTACCATGATGATCCTATAGCTTATGGCTAATGTTGGTCCTATGGTAAGCAAGATATGAAGCAGCTCTGACCACTCAGGAGGCAGTTGTTGGTCATTTCTGGTCCTACTACTTTGCAGAAAAGTCATTAGCAAGAGGGATACATCACCTTCTAAGAACATTCAGTCTTAGTCTGATTTCTGTTCTGCTACTATAACACAATGTCAGAGACTGGGTAAGTTACACAAAAGAGGTTTATTTTAGCTCATGTACTAGTGTTGAGGGGCCACATCTGGTGGTAGTTGTCCTACTGTGAGAGTCTGGAGAAAGCTCAGGGTTTTACATGGTGACGGACAGAGAGCCTGAGGGAGACCTTGACAAACCGGCTTTTACAGCAGACCCACTCATGAGATAACTCATTCCTACGTTGATTACCTGAATGGAATAATGCATTCATGAGAGGAGAGGTCAAATTACCTCATCAGTGTACTGTCTCTTAAATATTGCTTAATAGGATTCAATTTCAACGTGATCTTCAGAGGGGACAAATCATATTCAAACCATAGTACCTTCCTTAAGAGGAAACTAGCTTGGGGGCTTCATTCCATCTTCCTTCCCCCTAACTGCTGCTTGGATTGTGGACATGGTGATGGGAGCTCCAGTTGGGACCATGGGGATGAGAGCTGTACCTTAGATGTGGAAGAGTAGAAAATTTAAAGTAACCTAAAATCTAGTTGATGATGGCAAAGCCAACCCAATACTGAGAAGCTGGAATCCAGAGTCTCACTTGACAGAAATAAGTATATGTTTGGTAACCTATTATTTCCTGGTCTCTTACTAGAAAGTAAACCTAATTTTAGCTTATAGATTCTTTTTATTCTTCAAGTATTTTGTTTGTTGATTTTGACACAAGGTATCACTACACAGTCCAAGCTGGTCTTGAACTTGATGTGTAGTCCAGCTGTCCTTGAACTCATGCTCTTCCTGTCTCAGTCTCCAGAGTTCTGGGATTACAAGCATGCAACACTTACACCCAGCATCCTTTTACAATCTACTTGCTTGTACTAACTCTCACACCAGAGCAGCTCTTCCTACCAGGTAGTTGTCTAATAATTTCAATGAACCCAGTATAATTTAGTGGTTATTCTGTGCTTTCTCTCTCAAGTAATACAGGATCCTTTATCAAGTAATACAGATCCTTCAGAAATGTGCATCCTAGGCAGAAATTTTAAAAATGTTCAAAAGAAATCCAGTCCCCTTCTCATTGTTTCTGAGGATTCTGGGTGTTTGTAAGTGTGTTGAAGTGGCATTGAGCTCACATTCTACTGGGAATGCCTGTCATCTCTTCAGAGAGAGATTTCCAAAAATAATGAATTTGTTTAAGAAGGATTATTGCAAGAAGACTATATGTATATTCAGGGAGGTAAAGAAAGATGAGTCTTCAAAGGTAAAATGGGATAGAATTTCACAACAACTGTCTTTAGCTCTAAGGGTTAGTAAGAAGACTGGCTTCAGTCCAAGGTTGTTCAGGCAGTTGTTGGGCAGATGTCCTTGAAGTAGTATTTTCTGTGTAAAAGTTTCAGTGGTCTTTAGGCAAGATTGTGATTGTGATAGCATCTCTTGTGATAGTTTTTGTTCTCTGCATGAGATCCTCTCCTTCATAACCTCCCAGCTTTATGTATTTATTTTTGTTAGTGGTTGACTCTAGTGATTCTATATTGATTGGTTCTCATAACTTTCATGTCACTCTGACCCTGGCTTTTTAACCCATCACATCTGAGGGTTTCCTTGATGCTGCACTTCCTGAAACCCTGTTCCCACTGTTTTTCCTCAGACACTGACACACTGTTTTTCCTTCACTTCTCTGGCATCTCTAACATAATGCTGATGAATTTTTACTGTGCAGTGGATTTTTATTGAAGGCTTGAGAATATTAGAGTAGGTTTCCATGATCACCACTGGTGAGGGTCTTCCTTTATACCCACTCAGTTTCAGTGAGGGTACTTAGGTGCTGTGGGCTGGTGTCATGTGCAAGGTCACTAACTTAAGTGTTTGCAGTTGGTGTTGATTGTTAGAATTGCAATCTTAGCATTCAGTTGGGACAGCAGCATGGGAACTCTCCATGTAGCCTGGGCTTCCTCAAGATGAGGACCAAGTTTGAACAGCAAGCATTCTGTGAGTGGGGTAGGTACTTCTTGTTATCCAGCCTCAGAAACCGTGCAGCATTGTGTCCACCATGTGTTCTGTTCATCGAGGCAGCTCCAAAGTCCTGCTCCAGCTCCAAGTGTCTATCTCTACCCTACATTTCTTGATGGTGAGGGACAAGACTCTGAAGGAGCTCATGGATATGGAAATACTGTGATCACTATGAGAAAGTTCAATCTTCCACACTCACCACAGTGTATCCTTTATTGGTCAGCACTCCCCTTGGCCCCATCCTGCTCCTGGTTCCCAGGATTATTATCATCCAGGGGGTGCCTGTCCAGCCTCTGTGATTCTCAAGCTATCTTCTCAACAGACTCCCACCTTTTGTGCCAACCCAGAGAAAACTGAAAGCACTCTATAAAGTCATTCAGGCTTTTTGGCCTCACCTTCCCCATGCAGAGCTCTGCCCTTGACCTCACCTTTCACAAGAGACTCATTAGCATATTTTAAGAAACCACTAGTGACCAGTTATCTTTTAAGGTAAAATGGGCATAAACAACAGGCAATAGAAAAATAAATTTTTGCTTCTCTCTCACACATAGCTAGATCTTCTAAGTATTGACCTATGTGCAGTTAATGACTTTTGGGAGATATTAGGAAAATTAAAGGGATTTTGGAGTAAGAACAAATAAAAATTCTTATTTTACCATTTACTGTGTGCCTTACTTGTTTTGTATCTGTATCTTCATCTATAGAAACAAGATGATTATACTTCCTAGAGTGACAGTGACAATGGCTGTGATAATGCATGAAGAGCAGTTACTAACATAGGATTCCCCCAAATAACATCATCTTTTCTTAAGAATGAGGTGAGGTAAACAGAAGGAAATGAAAAAGCTTGGTAAGTTGTTAATTTATAATAAATCCTTAAAGAGATGTTCTTTCAAAAGCCTACTAATTATAAAAATTTTATCAACAGGGAGAAACTTCTTAGGAGAGAAATGGAAAAAAAAATTAGCACAATGCTGATTTTCTAATATTTAAGCAAAATTCAGAGAAGGGACTGGTTAGTAGAAAACAGTCCCTGATCCATGGACTTCAAGCAGATCCCACTCTCTTGAGAGAATTAGACTTTATTATCTGCCAGTGGTCCTGCTCCAAGAGCTCCTATGCATCTGGACACCTGTGTCTATCATGTCATGCTTTATTTTATTCTACAAATGAAAATGGTTCAGCAGGCATTTGCTTATTATAGCTGGTCCTAAATATATAGACAAATCAATGACAATCTCTCTCTCTCTCTACATATATATATATTCCTGAAAGTCATCATTGGTATTATATCTGGGATGTGATGCTTTTCTTGATGAGGGGGTAGTTTTTTTGGTGGTCTTTAGATAAAAACTCTCATTTATCAGAGTCAGCGCTCCAGCCAAACCCAAAAGTGGAGGAGGTGTCCGTGGTGCTGAATTGTAGACAAAGAGCACCCAGGGTAAATCTCTGCTTTTGATGAGAAAGACACACACTGGGTGGGGGCAGAGTAGGGGTGGGACAGAGAGGAAGAAACACACACACACACACACACACACACACACACACAGCGGGGGGAGCATTTCTGGATTTCTCTTTTGCCTCTTTTTTTTTTTTGAGAGAGTAGGTGGGAGATGTCCTGAGCAGAGAAAACCTAGGCAGATGAAGATTTTAAAAATAAAGCCCAGGGGTTGGGTGTTGCATTGTCATGGGGATTAGCTAATCATGTGTGTGCCCTAGTTTTGGTTTTTTTTTTTTTTTTTTTTTTGGTTTTTCTCCGGTACCAGGAACCGAACTCACGACCTTGCTCTTGCCAGGCAAGCGCTTTTGCCGCTGAGCTAAATTCCCAGCCCCTTGTGCCCTAGTTTTGGAGTCATTTTGTGTTAAGCATATGCAGGGCGCTGTGATTCAGATGTTAAATGGTTTCCAAAGGAACAGAGTGTGATAGGGTTTCTGAGCGAGGGGGCTCCCACATATGTGACATCACACCTAGAAAATGTTCATTTATAGAAATTACATCTTGCCAAAATATGTTGACTTTTTTTACTTGAAAGTTTTAGGTTTAAAATTAAATTTGCAAAATGACATTTCGGAAGACATTGGAAATCTAGGGAGACTTAGAGTCAATGAGGTCCTTAAATTTTTTCCCTCTTTCTTTTCTTTACTCCTCTCTTATGGCCACCTATTTTCCTTTCTTCCTCTATGTCTTAATAAAAAAAACAGGCTTTGCCAAGATAGAAAGTTTTTATTCATATTAAGTAGATCAAATTGTTCAATCATTACTTAATCCATATCTTTTCCGTTCAAATACTAGATGTCAGAATCATGCCTTATGCATCTCAGTAGGCATCAGAGCACCCAGTGGTGTTATGAAGCTTCAAATCAATACTTTTTATGGGATAAGGATATTGTCTTTGAATACCAGTAGATCCGATTGCTTAAATAATTACCTATCAGAGAATATAAAATACCTAGATTCTTAGATTCACACCAGATACACACATATACTTTTATGAACTCCAAGTAAACCTTGTAACTGATTTTTTTTGGTATTTATATATAATATTAATTGCCTTGCTTATGATGAATGTTTTACATTGCTATCCTTAGTTACCTGACCGTGTTTGGAAAGCAGCATAGCACAAGTGCTTACACTACTGTAGTATATCATTATATTACATTGGCTGGTATAAACACAGATACATGCCCCTTCGATTCACTAAGAACATTTATTTTATTTTATTTTTTTTTTGGTTTTTCTCTGGTACCGGGAACCGAACTCACGACCTTGCGCTTGCCAGGCAGGCGCACACTAAGAACATTTAGTAATGCTCAGGGACTGAACTTTGTTCACTCTGAGGTCTCCATCTCCCAGTGCCGGATTGGCTGGTAGCACATACTTGGTGGTGGAACGAATGAGAATTTCTGAATGCTCCTTCCCTGCCTTCATTTCTGGTTTTTCTTTGAGGCCTTCAAGATTCAGTGCAGATGTCATCCCCAGGGAAACCTCTGCGCCACGCCAGGCAGAACCTATCTGTGTGCTTCCTGGCATCTCCATGTTATTTAAAATGTGCACCACTCACCACACGACTTGATGACCATCAGGCAGGCATTGCTGTGAACTTTCTGAGGGCACAGACCCTGGTTCATTGATCAAACCCAGACTGATCTGCTTGTTAGAATTCTAGGCCTGCACAGCCCATGACGTGGCCACACTCTTGCACCTGTAGGAGCCCCCAGCTGTGGGCACAGAAGTCCCTCTGGCCAATAGCTACACTTTCTGCAGTTTCAGTTCCCCTTAGTCAACCATGGCTGGAAAATATTAAGTGGAACATTCCAGGGATAAGCAATTACTAATTTGTAGATGTGTTACAGTCTATTCTTATCATTGTTCTATTATACTATTAGTTGTGAATCTCCTACTGGGAGGAAGAAACACACACACACACACACACACACACACACACAGCGGGGGGAGCATTTCTGGATTTCTCTTTTGCCTCTTTTTTTTTTTTTCTTCATCCCTAACCCTTTTTATCATTAAACTTTAAAAATTAAACTTTATCATAGGTCTGTATATAAAGAAAAAGGCATAGTGTACTTAGGGTTTGGTATTATCTGCCATTTCAGCAATCCACTATGGGCCGTGGAACACGGCCTTCTCCTTTGGATAGAAATACAACATAATTTCTAGGCAAAAAACCTCATTCTGAAGTTCAGTTATGGAGTAAGAGATGTCCAGTCACAGGGGATGGGCAGTGATGAAGGGCTTTACTGTGGAGGGAAAAGTTATGAGGGCATTGAACCTCAGCATATCCAATAGTGATTACAGTGACCAGGGCAAAGAATTCTGTGCTGAGAACCGCTGTTCTGAACAAGGACAGTCACTGACATATGAGGGACAGCCATCACATCTGGACTCCAGAGGGAGCTGTGGGTGAAAACCACCTTGTCTCCTTCTCTGGTCAAGTGAGTGATGTCTGGGGAGCCCTTGAATGGTGGGAGACTCCGTGCTCTCATCATATGGGGTCTCCTGGACCCCAGGCAGCCACTGGCACTTGCTCTGCCATGTGTCCTGGATAGACAAGGATTTGTTTGGTCCTTGTGGACAGTCTCCCTTCTGTGTGTTCAGCTCACCTTGTCCTGAGGGGATTCCCAGACCTCCCCTGGGTGTGAGTCATATGCCTTGGGATTAGTGACAGACAGGAGAGGATGCCACATATGCCTGGGGTGGTTTCCTTAACATCCAAAACCAATTCCATTTTGAAGGTATTTATGAAAGGGCGGCAAGCTGCTGATTTCAAATCCATCACTCTTCCGCCCAGCCTCCAACTTCCAACAAAACAGGTCAGTTTGACTAAAAAGGTTAAGCGCTAGTACTTAAACTCAGCTCTCCAATGTCAATATTCCTACTAACCAGTGACATTTAAAACAGGAAATCAGCTGGGGACACAGCGCAGGGGCATTGGCAGCCTCCTGCACCTATCTCTATGTGTGGCAGGAATCAAAGTCCTCTTGGTTGGCCTTTTATTCTGCTTTGCTCCTTCGGGTCAAACTTTAAGGAGAGAAGGACCCCCCCCTTCTGGCCATTTGGGAAGAGGGTGTGCAGACAGAAAGAGTGGAGGAAGATTTTGCGGAAAGGGCAGGCTGCAGGGACAGATGAAGTCCAGGGCCGGGTGCGGGGCTCTGTCGAGCGGCCGCCCATCCGGCAGAAGGCCGGGAGGAGAGTGGCGTCAACAGAGGCATCTGGTCCCCCAGCATGGAGCTGCGGCCGTGAACTGTGGCAGATGCAGTCTCAGCTGTGACTGGGCACGAGGCATCGGTGTCCAAGCCCGGGTCACAAACGGGGCCCATTTTAACTGTGACAGTGCAGTGTCAAACTGCCATTCTTTCTTTCCCATGTGTTTTTTTTCCTCTGAAATCTGCCAGCTCTCAGAGGCAGCCTAGACCAGGCCCCTCGGGTTCACAGGCTGGAGGAATGGAGCAGGGGAAAGCAGTGAGTGACATTCAGTGAGGGACAGGGCCGGGACAGGCAGTGAGGACGGGGAGCCAGCAAGGCAGGAGCACGCACAGCAAATGTGCAAAGCAAAGAGGGGGTTCTGGGGTTTGTGTCAGGGGCAGGATTAAGCTCCTAGGTGCTGGAGTTGGCAAATTTCACCGACGGATGTTTTAAGGTTTTGCTTGTGGAGTGTGTACGTGGGCTCTGGGAAGCTTTGCAGGCTTCTTTATTTAAACTTAGAAAGAAAACCAATGATACCAAGAGTCTTAAAAATCGCTTGTTCGTGGAGGAAACAGAGTAAAGCAGCAGCAGCGCGAGAGGTGCTGTGCTCCAGTGGAACCGTTCTCCGGGCTCTCCGAGGTGCTTAACGCACACAGCTGCTCTCCCCTGGGCTTGGCTTCGGGCTGGCCCTTTCCTGCTGCTGGTGACCCAGGCCCAGACACTAAGAGTTGAAACCTTTTCTAGAAGAAGTGCACAGCACCCTGACTTTTTCTGTCAGGGTGGTCTCCCTCTCTCCTTCCCTCCTTCCTTCCTTCCATCTTTCCTTCCTCTCTTCTTCTTTCCTTCCTTCTCCCTCTGTCCCTGTCTTCCTGTCTTCCTCCTTGCATGTTCTCTCTCTCTCTCTCTCTCTCTTTCTCTCTCTCTCTCTCTCTCTCTCTCTCTCTCTGTGTGTGTGTGTGTGTGTGATACTGGGAATTGAATCTGGGGCCTTTACACTGAGCTACATCCCTAACCCTTTTTATCTTTAAACTTTGTCTTTATTTTGAGACAAATGCTTGTCAAATTGCTAAGTTGCCCCTGCTGGCCTTGGACTTGTGATCCTTTTGCCTCAGCCTCCCAAGTGCTGGATTACAGGCGTGCACCACCTTCTTTCTTCTTTTTCGCCCACTCTCCCCCTCTTGTCATTTGCTGCATGTTTTTATTACTTCCTTTCCCTTCCCTCATCCAACAGGGACAGACTAGCATGAAATGCCTAGGCAAAAAACCACTTTCCAGGAAATACCCTATCAATGAGGCATCCCGACAACCTCAGGCCTTAGAAGCCCAGGGAAGCATGTTGCGGTGGTGTTTAGAGTGGAAAATATTGCTTAAAAATTAAAAACAAAAGCAAACCCAATCCTAAGACTTGCCATAGCCTGATGTTTAGTAAGTCCAGGTGCACTCCTTGCAGATGTGGGTCCTGAGCCCCTTCAATCCTGACTTTCTTATGGAATGGGCTCTTTCTCCTTTTCCCTCTTGTAGGTATAAGTCCTCACATCCTCAGTCTTACAGTCTTTCTCTGTTTCTCACCGGAGAGGTATTTCTTAGCACCAAAGCCCCGTCTAAACTCCTCAGCGCAGCGGTGTGTTCTCTCCACTGCTCTTCCTTTACACGCCTGTGTGTCTGACTTTCTCCCTCTGAGTATGTCTGTGGCTCCTCCTCTCACCTCTGTACCTTTTTCTGCTCCTCTCTGGAGACAGGGCATAGCCCAGGGCTCTGAGCTCCTAGACCCACTGGCTCTGGTTGTATGCGGTGAGCACAGTTCTGGCTCCAGGTGAGGTGCATAGTTGGTTTCCCACTGAGTTTATCCCTGTCCCACGAAGCCCGTGATTCACCCCATGTAATAAAGCGGCGCAGGAGAGTGCATTAAACGCAAAACTTTCACACTGATGGTGGCACAAGGTGCCTCTGTTCTCCCAACCTCTGGCCCCCCCGTAAATCATCACAGTGCCCCAGGCTCCCTGAACCCCGCACCCTGCACCATCACGCACTGTTTAGGATCTGTTCTCAAGTTGTTGCGGGGATCTGCCGTATGATGACAATTAGGAGCAGTTAGTGTGCAGATGAGACCCGCGAGTGGCAGGTGGTGGGAATGGGCCTCAATTAACTAACAGGCACCAAATCCCTTCCTAATGAGGATGGGCCGCCCAGATGAGCCAGGAGCATGTGTCACTGACAGCAGCCGAGGATTTGCACTGGGTGTGTGTGTGTGTGTGTGTGTGTGTGTGTGCGTGTGTGCACATGCTGGTCAACAGGTACCTGGCGCTGCCACGGATGCAGCCCCTTCAGTGTCACAGCTCAGAAAGACAAACTGGTGTGGCCACGAAGGACAGCAGCACAGGGCAGAGAGCAGGGGCTTGGGGCATGGCTGGGGACACCCTGCTTGCACTGTTTCGTCTCTTCGGGCGGCTCCCCTTTGGGCAGACACCTTGTCTGTGTGTTTGGGTGAAGAGACAGAATGGCTTCCAGATAAGCAGTCCGTGGGATCTGGCCAGCCAGCAGGCAAGGTAATGAATGTCAGAAATGTAATAAAGCGCTGTTGTCTTGAGCAGAATTTGAATTCCAAATCAGACACAGTCATAACGCTGCGAGCGTCACGTTGGGCTCTGTAGTTGAGGGCCGGTGGCCATTTCCATTGCAAATCTTCTGGGGGCTTTGTGTGAATTCACCCCTGAATTTATATGCGATGGAAACTTCTCTGGCTTGGCAGGAGCTTTTAAGACTTAAAAAACAGAGAGAGATAAAAGTTTTTTTTTTTTTAAAAAAAAAAAAACATGCAGTGATTGCAGGGTGACATCCAAGGAAGGATGCATTTTGGTCCCCCCAATCTGTTCATTTTAACAGCTCACCACGAAGGTCTGAGACTTTCAGGAGCAAGATCATTGCCCTGGAGTGTGAATCGCTCTTATTTTTCTAGAAATTGAAGCAGATCAGATCAGTGGCTCCTCCAGCAATCTGCTGTGGAGGAAGGAGGGTGTGGGTGATGTACGTGCTCTGGCGGAACTTTGCTCTGGCTCAGCTTCTAATTATAAAACCATACTATAGTTTACATGTGGAGTGTTTGAAACTGGTTACTTCTCAGTCTTCCCCCCACTGCTTTATTCTTCTCTCGCAGCACAAAAATAATGTTGAAGCAGAAAAATGCCTTAAAAACAAGGACAGAACCAGGATGGGGCTGGCGGCTGCCCTTTCGTCCACATGTGCGGCAGTGTTTGGATAATATTACCACCGTAAGTGTGAGGCTGCAGAGCTCAGAAACAATGGGTAAACCAAGAACCCACGCGGGACCACCACACAGCCCACACCTCTTGTCATTTTCTGATCTGAAGAGTGTTTAATTGAATGTTGTGTCCTTTCTCTGATTTTGTTGTTATAACAACACATGTTCGAAAAAGAGATTCTCCTTTTTGAAGGGAGAGCTTTGACAACCTTTATCCATCCAGTTTTATCTTTACGTGTTGGTAGCTGTGTGCTCTGGAAAAGCACAGGCTTCGCCTAAATTCTGCAGCATAATTTATGCAATTGTTTTCTTGAACATCGTGCCCTTAGGTTTTCTCCAAATCTTTTAGGGACAGTCCCATGACTCTGGAGTTGTAAGATGAGAATATGGTACAGATTTCTTCTTCTTTTTCCCTTCTTCTTTCTTTTCCTTTCTTTCTCTTTGCCTGCCTTCCTGCCTGCCTGTCTCTCAATTTCTTTTGTGGCCAAGACCCAGCTCCAGAAGAACTTTAGGTCATGCTTCAAGAAGCTCCGTGGGGAATGAAATCCATCCTTCCTAGAGGCATCTGACATCTTCCAAACACACATCAGAAATCAACCTCAGGCCTTGTGGCCTCTTGTGTCTTGTACCACCTGACATCCTCCCTGTGTGTGTGTCCAGGGGGAAGGGATGGTCTTGCAGGAACCCACTTTATGTAGGAGGGAAACAAGACTCAGACAGGTCCAGCAATTTGCTTGAAGCTGCAATGCATACTTTTAGAATCCTGATGCTTTCATTTTGAGTCCTCTGGAAGCGACCCTGAGATAAAGATTCTGATGCACATAGCTTACTTGAGAGGTGAATTTAGGACACCTTGGAAGGGGATTGGTGACATGAGATGGAGAAGGGGAGAAAGTCAGTTTAAAAAATTCTCCCCAAAGCAAGAAATGAGCTGAATTCCCAAGACCTACGGGGACGGTGAAGAGTGTCCTGTCCTCATTGGCTGAAGTCCCATCCAGGGACATAAATACATGGATGCTTCCACGGCCGGCAGTCCATGTAGCCCAATACTGGCCTCAGGGACTGTGTGCTCCTGTGTTAGAAGCCTGCTCCCCCACCACCACTGGTGGTGTGGAATCTTTAAAAGGAAGAGCAGAGAGGGAGGTCCTGAGGTCATTGTCTGAGGTGTGTCCTTGGAAGGGGCTGTGCCTCCCTTTCCTGCTTGGCACAATGCCCCTCTCTCCTACAGGCATTCCTGTCATTTGCCATGAGGTCCCTGTCCACAGCACACCCTTTTCTTTACAAAGTTAGCCTGTCTTGGCTGTCTTGTTATAGTACCAGTAAATGCACTAATGCAAAACCAGGAAAACACCATCAGTTAGACAGACACCTGGGGAGGACTCTCTGGAGAGTAGGGGATACTGGCAAGACCCTGACAGTATTTGCTACCCCTGGCTGCTGGATTCCTCACCTGGCTTTGCTCAGCTTCCCCACACAGTCTGGTGTGTATAGTGTGAGCACCAGGTCGAAGGCAGAGGGGCAGGGAGACTGGGAGCGGTGGGCGTGAGCAAATCTTCTGCTTATGAAAGCAAGCATCCAAAATAATTCAAATTGAACAAATGAGCACATCTACCTCATTTTTAAATTGCCTGTGCTTGTGGATAGGACCAGTGGTGTGGCCTGTGGGTTTCCTCTTATATGGTTAGCTAACTGTCCATGTGTGAATGTATATAGTTAGAATCATGCGTGTTATTAACAGAAAGGAGCTCAAAAAAAAAAAAAAATTGCCCAGTCTTAGAAAAAGACACGAATTTCCCTTATTTTGCAGATCTCACTCTGAGGACTAGGGAAGTTACCTGTCCAAGAGCCCACTGTACACGGTTCACATGGTGGGTTCAACCTCTTGCATCTTAGGTCCACCACTGCCGCGCCCCTGAGAGATGGAGCTAAAGAGTGTTTCCAGGCAGCTCCTACCTAAACCTGGGCTGTGCCTTCTCTACATCTTAGGTTTTACTTTAAACTCCTTTCTCTTGTCCATGAACCTTAGCTCGATTGTCCTGGAGTGCAACAGTCGAGGATTTCCAAGTTTAAAATTTCAGCCATTCCTGTGAGGTAGAGTTTTAACAGTAGACTCTCCCAAGGTTAGGTCAGAGAAAGTCTTGATTTTTAGTGTCTGCCAATTTCCATGGAGAAAATATGCCCACCATGGCTGGTTTTGAGCCCTTAGCGGGATGTCTCTAAGCACAGAGCTGAGGAGAAGTCTGCATAGTTGGCAGCCGGGCAAGCTGGCCCCACTGTACCTCTGCGTTCTGTCCCCAACGCCTCCAGTGCGCAGCCCATCCCCAACACCTGCCTATTAGGGAAATCTTCTCCCAGCTTCAAACATCTACAGACCCAAGACCTCACTTCTCCCACCATTCAAGTCTACTTCTTTGCTGTCCCCAAAACCCTCATCCCCTGCAGCATTTCTGGTTGGAAACTTGAGCTTTCAAAGTGTCCACCTATGACAGCTGTCCCTAGAGAGGGACACTGCTACCTCTCTGTCACCAGGTGGTGACTGATGAGTTTGTGTGTCAGCTTGGTTGCTCACAGCCTCCTTGGAGTCTCCTGAGGCTCCTCGACTTCCCCCAAATCTCTCTGAGGCGTGTTTCTGCCCACCAGAGCAACAGCGAGAAGGGGACGAGACGATGGGCTACATTACTGTTTGCTGCATCTATATTGGCCCCTCAGCTTTACAGCCAGGTCCGTGCCAGGACGTCTCTGCAGAGAAGCCTTTCACAAGCCCCTAGTGTCGCTGCTGCCCCAGACCTGCAGCCATTTCTGTCAGAGACCTTGCCTCATTCTTCAGTGTGATGGCTTCATGGCTCCTTCACTGACTTCTGTGAGGGGGGAATGTACCCATTTGGGCTGGCTGTGCTGACACCTAGACAGTGCCTGGCGTACAGGAAGAGGTCTCCTGCTGGCAGGGTCTCTCTGGAGTCCCTGAGTGGTATACATCCTCACATGACAAACTAGAGAAAACTTGTGTACTTGGGTCTCTCTCTTCTTCTGAAACCACTAATGTCATAATGGCCCAACATTCGTGACTTCATCTAATCTAAAGGCTGCATCTCCAAAGGCCCCACTCCCTCTTCTCATTCTTCCTTCTCCCACCTCCATAGTCTCCCTGCCGTTGGACTGTAGGTATGGTGATGGGGCTTGGGGTGGCCATGTGACTTTGACCAATGGGATGGAAGTGGATAGGAGTCAAAGACCTTGGAAAGCACTTGCAGGGTTGGATCAGTGCCATAAGAGGAGCACATCTGGCCAGCTTGTTGATCCAGGAGGATGAGAGGCATGTGGAGCAGAGCTGCCGGGTTGAGCCCAGCCAACCTCAGGCAGGCAGATATGTGGGTAATAATACATTACTACTGATTCAACCCACTGAGGTTTTGGTTCAATATCCAACGTGCTCAAACTGATACATCCACTTCTCCACTGTTGACCTCACCCAATTCGGTGGCCAGTTTATTTTTGTAGATCTTTTCAGGTGTTACTATCTTCACAGTTTCTCCAGGAATAGAAAGATGACAAGTGGACAGAATTCAATCAGTTTATCTCCAAGTCATGCTATGCATGCATCCTATAAGTCACAGTGGTCCATCTCCTCCAGGTGGGTTCTCCAGCTTGGAGACCGCGTGGCTCTGGCACGCAGGGTGAGAGTTGGTGCTCTCCAGGTGGAGGTTGTTTAGATTGACTGTCCTGGTAGTTCCTCTGTTATGGCAGCTCTAATGTGTTTAAATGAAAAGCCTCCCTTCTTTAGTATCAGTACCAATCACTTGTGTATTTGTATTTTACTCCCTTTCCTAAAGTAGAGGGTGTGGTTAAACAGGATGTTCATTAATCTTGTTGCAGTATATTTATCTGCAAATCATCAACCAAAAACGTTTCTAACTTCACTTTAGTATGACAGATGATAATGACAACTGCATGTCTCCAGGCATGAGTAGAATGAAATAGAGGCTCTGAGGCACACACAGACACCCTTACCACTTACTCCATGGTGAACTTCAGGTACAAAGTCCTTTCTTCCCCTACTGTGAGCCCCAGACTGAGGGATGGCGTTCCCTTGTCTGATTGGAACTGAGTTGCTCTTTCTCATCAGCATTTGGGCCGATGTAGTGTCCCCTGGACAAAGTGGATATGCGTATCTCAGCTCCCAAATGGGTAATGCCAACTTGGGATCCAGAGATGGGCTCAAGGCTGGGTTCTGAGGTGGGGTGCATGAATTTCATAGGATTGAAGGTAAAGCATGCACTATTATGCAGAAAAATTTGATAATTTTCATTACCGATAAAATCATGGATCTTCTAACAAGTTAAGAACCACCACCCTAATGGAAAGGACAGTGCCAAGGGAAGCCCTGTTTTAAAAAAGAAATGCTCTATTTCCAACTCCTGCATTTCTAGAGGCTCTAAAGATGGGGCATAATAACAGTAATGACATTTGCTGTGCATTTACTACGCACTAGGTGTTTTTAATATTGCCTCTGTATTATGCCATTTTCCAAGTGGACATGGTGAGATTTAGAGACTTGACTCCCTGACTCCAGGCTCAAGCTCTTAGCCAACATGCACAGACTCTTCTCCAGAAGAGCTTCAGAGCATATATTCCTGACCTCCAAGGAGCGCACACCCCAACGGAAACCTGCCAATAGCTTGTCATCTAAATACTAGTCTCTTTTACTTGATTGTACTCCCGCCAATAAAAGGGAGAAGGAAATTACCCAAAGGGGCCTTGGTCCCAAAGTTCGCTGTTCTGGAAACATCCATGCCAGGTCTCCTTGTGAACTTAGACTTGAGGAGGAGGAGGAGTCGCCCTCTGTGGCACTCAGAAGCTCCATAGTACCAGATCCTGCTCTGTAGGGAACTGTCCTTTCCTGGAAGGTGCCCTCTTATCGGACCTGTGCCTGTCTACACGGGCAAGAGGCTCAGGTCCGCACCTGCTCCTGAGTTCCAGCCTCCTTACTTACGGCACCCTGCTCTCTTTCTTCCAGCATCTCCAATGTTTGCTTTCCTCCACTCTTGATATGCCATTCTGATTTCTTCCTTGGCTGGGACTGAGCTTCTACTCCTCCATACTGGAGATCTTCAGGCAGAACCCAGACCCTTGACAAACAAATGGCCTGCCCTTGAGCATCCAATGGATCCCACGTGCTACTTTTCCTTTGTTTTTGTCTGATGCAGGAGACAGCCTTTTCAAAGTACTTTCTGCAAAGAAGTGGGTCTGAAGAAATGAAAATAACCTCCAGCAAGAATCCCGTGCCTTGAGCTCCTAGCTGTCCTTTCTGATTCCGAGGATGCCTCTACTCTTGTTCTTAGTTTCTTTGAGGGGCTCAACTACAGAATGGCAAGGGGGGTTACTAGCTATGGTCTCACTAGCTATCTAACACCTCTGAAAAGGTGTGGGCTGGTGAACACTTTGTGATAATGCTTCTCAATCTATGCATTCAGGAAACAAATGTGTGCATGCATTCATTCACTCCAAAAAATTTAACTGAGCACAAACTATATGCCAGGGACAGAGGCAGGCATCAGGAATAAAGAGGTGTCTAACAAGTAATTCAGTCTGGCTCCTCCTTCCCTGCTGACCGTCCTCCGTTGGGCGAAGCTCATGTTTTGTTTTGTTTTTTTTTCCGGTACCAGGAATCGAACTCATGACCTTGCGCTTGCCAGGCAGGTGCTGTGCCGCTGAGCTAAATCCCCAGCCCCTAAAGCTCATGGCTTTTAACAGCACTCAGGACTTAATTCATCTGCTCAGTTCTGAGGCTCAGTAGCTGAGTTCTCTTGGGTGAGTCATTTCATTTTTCTGAACCCGGCTCTGTCATCTGTGAAGCTTGGTGGCGAGCAGGTCGTAGAAACTGCTTCAGAGGCAAATGGACCCAACATATGCTTCAGTCGCACATGGTGGTGACTGAGGGTGACAATACCTTGTGAACTTCTCCATCCCTAGTGTCCATTTTCATAGCTTTAGTGACTCATTGCCTTCACGGATCTCTCTTCCTCCACCCTCCTTTTCTCCCTGATGCCATCATGAGAGGGATAGTCTCACTGCACGTCCTGTGTGGGCTTGGAGGTAAGTTTGACTGGGACCTCCAAAGTCTTCCTTGCTTTGACATTTGGCGATGTGATCCTATTTCCTGGACCCTTGGAACGCAAAGTCTCCTCTCTCTGGGAGGTGGGCAGGGCGTGGTCTTATAATTTATCTTCTCTCTGGGCTGGAGCATTGGTTAGCAACTGGGGAGTCACCACGCAACACCCCTGCAAAGCAGTTCATGGGGGTTAGCTGCAGGGGAAGCCCAACCACCGGTGGAGATTCTGTCCACGCCTCTGACCTACCAAAGGGACCCCTTGCTGTGGAATCTTCCCAAACCTCACCCCTCGTGAGTCCTTCCAAGCAATCTCTCATGGTGCGAATGGCCAACGTTTGCTGTAAAAGAACTCTATTTTGAAACTATTAATTCAGGTAAATTTCAGGAACTTCTACTGCTACTCCTAAGATAAACTAACTCCTACCCGTGATAGCAATTCTCTCTGGGTGGCAAGTATCTAATTTCAGTGCCTCTTATAACACCTCTTACCCTCCTCACCCCTTACTCTCTTCCCTCCTCACTCCTTACTCTCTTCCCTCATTCCCAAACTGTCCCTGTCCTTTTTGGGCTGAGGATTCCTGAGTTTCCCAAGGACCAGACTGAAGGTGAAGAGGAAGGTAGTTTATTATAAAACTCAAATACCCAACGCCTCTGTCATCACACGGAGGGCCCTGGGCTGCAAAGGCTGAGGGCTTCCTGAGCATCCTTAGTGTTGTGGGTGTGTATGAGGTGACATCTAGCAACTCGCCTGTGGTTTACTGAGCCTCTAGTGTTATTTTCTTCTGTGGGTGTGAATTTCCCCAGCTTGGGGACAGGTCCCATATTTTGCTAATGCTTGCATGTATAGTGGGGCTTCCATGCTTGTTTTTGTTTCGAAAGGAAGCACTGTTCTCATTTACACTAACTGAGGAGACAGCACAGTCCCTTGATGGACTAGGACCACACGGGAGAGACTGAGATATCTGGGTAGATGGAAGACGCCCAACCTTCTCCTCTCTCCATGAAGTCGGGGCGTGTCCCTCAGATCTCACAGTGCTGGGTCCCACTGAGCTCAGGCTGATGTCCTGCTCGTATTTAAAAGGGGCTTTGGTGTCTCCGTGTGACACCCAAGAGCACATCCACTAGGAATTTCCACTTGGATCCCAGCCCTGACAGCCTGTGACTTAATACCACAGCTGCAGAGCTTCTTTGTAAATATGGAGTCTCCAGAGCTGAGCTCTGCCTCTTTCCTCAGCTGCCTGGTGAAGCCGCTGTGCCACTCTTCAGGGTAATATTGTAAAGGTGCAAAATAAGACACACATGGATTCAAAGGAGACCAATGATATGTAATGATAGTGATGAAAATATTTTTTTGAAAAACAGATCTGTTATAATAATTATGTATTTTTTGTTAATACATGTTTGTGGTACACAACTAATACATTTGTTGTGGGTGGCTGGTGCACGTACCCAGCACATATTAATTCTTTTTACATCTACTTCCTTTTCCCCTTCCAACATCTCTTAATCCCCTTCCTGTTTACCAAAGATCTATTTCCCTATTTTCCATCTTTTATTTTGCTCTTTGATTTATTTATACTTTGTGTTTCTTTTAGAAGAGAAACCCTAAGATATATTAGCTTTTGTGTCTGATTTATTTCACTTAAGATGATGGGTCAAGATGGGTCTATTTTTCTACAAACGACTAAAGCTTATCCTTCTTTATAGCACAGTATACTCCATTGTGTGTTAATACCACATCTTTTTTATCCACTCATCTGTTGATGATACATAGGCTGCTTTTAAGATTTAGCTATAATGAATGATGATGCTGTAAACATGAGTATGCGTGGATGACTGTAATACAATGTCTTTAACTCTTTCTGGAAGATACCTAGAAGAGGTCTTTGAAATCACATTATATACCAAGATTCAGTGCCAAGGCTAACATAGATATAATTTTGAAATAGTGCTGAGATTAAACAGTATTTCATGATGTCTCCAGCTGGAACCTGACTTGAAAATATCAGCAGTTTGGATTGGTCACAAAGGTACAGGGACAGCAGCTACTGCTGTTTTGTGTGCCCTACCTTTGCAACCAAATTCAAAATTTCAGCTAGAGGCCAGTGAAAAGAAAGATGAAATTTCTGTCTGGTTTTAGCACACTTGCCGCGGAGGGCGACGGGAGCCTGCAGGGAACCGATGTTCCAATGCAGGCATCAAAGAGCTGAGCTCCAATCCTGTCCCACCGCTGGTGGGCTGTATGAGTCTGGGGAAGTGACGGCCTCTCTAGGCCTCAGTTTACCTGTAAGTACATGGAGACAGTTACAGCAACTACTTAATAGGATTGCTGCGGGGTGTAGGGATGAGTCACAGCACTTTTCAGGCCGGAAATGCACGATGGGAATATTTTCTGCTTTTAATTACAGAAGAGAGTTTGCATCTTAAGGTCTGAGAAAGACTAAAAAATTGAATCAGTTCTTTCAGATACATTGCCCTCACATTTTCTGCCAAAAAGCTTCAAGGTCTTCACTACTATTTTCTTTCCTCGCACCCTGAATGTATCATTTAGGTGCATAATGGGTTCCTGGAAGCCCACACTCACCACAATTTTTAAAAAAACATCTGTGAGGGAGTTGTAAAATTCTTGGCACCAGGAAAGAGACATTGTACTTAATTGCGGGGCTCAGGCACGGTTTTGACAGATACAATACCTGCTTCAACGTTGCCATTAGCCAAAAGTCACCCGTTAAATATGTTTTCTTAAACAGTGACTGATAAGTTGTTATCTTCCAGCTTCTCCTGCTAATTAGACATCATGAGTCCAAGTTAATTTGGTGGAAAACATTTCTCAATTTAATGACATTTATGGGCAATTAGGCACGTGGTGGAAGGGAACACACATTTACATTTCAGCCTATTTCCAGGGCTTAACAAGAATCTCCTCTTTCCCGGCTGGAGATTTCTTGTTCTCTGAGGAATATGTTCGATGCAGACACCACGGGCCTCCTTGTTATGCTAGAAACCAGCAATTGTTTGCACAAAACAAGCTACCACACAGTAATGAGGTGCAGGCGGAGATAAAATTAGGCTCCGTGAAGGCTTTTGTGTTGTTTAGACCCATGTCTCTGGGCCAGAAGTCTCGGGCTCCTCGTCCAGTAAAAATCACAGTTTCAGACTCACATCACTGGTCAGTGGGTGCCAGATGCACACTTTACCCTGAGTAAAAAATGACTTCTATTTCAGTGTCAACTCATCTGGAAAACAGCTAAAGGTTTAAAAGACGGCATCCTAACTTATAAGATTACACACCTTTGCCGTGGGGAGTTCTTTTTTTTTTTTTTTTTTTTTTTTTTTTTTTTGTAGGCCAGCGATAATTCTCCAGGAGTGATCTTGCCACAGTGCATTGACATGTCCTCTTGCTGGAATTCATCTCCTGGAAATTCAATTTGAGGTTGGCCGGGAAGCAAAGGCAGAGGCACGTTAAGCACTTCAGTTCCATCCAATTCTGCCAAGCTATTCTTTACTCTCTTCTTGCCAGGAAATGCTTGAACCATACTCATGCTAACTTTCTAGATTTTTCCTGGAAGGGGAGAGTTGTATTTATGTGTAATCACGTGGTCAAACGCGAGAGCGCACTCACGCGCCCGCGCGCACACACGTAATGGGGATTCTTCTCCTTAACTCACAACCACACAACCAGGGTGGTTTTGGAGAATAAAGCATTGTTGGAGATTAAAATAGATTAAAGTAGAACACCTTATTTCAGTAATTCCAAAGCAATTTGGTGAGCTAAGGTACTGAATCACGGCTTCCAAGAAATAGCAGCCAAACATTGTCTATAGAATACCACAAAGTCACAATTGGGCAAAGCCAGGATTAGGAGATAAGCCTGCACATCTCGGGATTTGTGAAATTCTCATAGGCAACTGATGAATGTTAATGAATTTATTGTGTTTAGTGTAAACAAAATTTACCAGCATTGAGGTCATCGAAGTGGAGACAAAAACTTGCTGTGACGACAAATAGTTAAGTGTGGAGAATCTTTATTCTGCAAATTTGATGTTAGGAACATAGAGTACAATGAACCCTGACTTTTGATGGTTCCACTTAGGGTGTTTTGACTCCTTTGATGGCATGAGAGCCATATGCATTCAGTAGCAACCATACATGGTCTGTTTTTTTTGTTTGTTTTTTCATTAGTACATGTTTGTGATAGACAATGAACACGTCCATTGTGAGGACTTGGCACATGTACACTGCATATCCTAATCCTCTTCACTTCCTCTTTTGTGCCTCAAAGGCCACAAAACTAGCGATATGGGCACCACGGGGTCTCGATACTGTGTGCTCAGGGTGGGTAGTGGCAGTGGTGAAAGCTGACAGTCAGGCACAGGGTCATGGGGGAAATGACTGAGTGCTAAGCCGGGCAGTGCAGTAGGGAAGGGTATTAATGCATTGGCCACTTATGATATTTTAAATCTGCAACATAGCCCCACTGCAAATTGAGGAGCAACTGTACTGTCGTTTTGAAGATTAAACAGGCTTATATAGGTAACCTGCTTACAACAGTGTCTGGTCATAGCAGTAGTAGATATAATAACAGTAAAGCCTAAGTCTTTTATTTATTTGGCTGTACTAGAGACTGGACCCAGGACCTTCACACTGAGCTACTGCTTCAGCCCATTGTATTATTTTATCACTTTATTTTATTTTTACTACTAGGAAACGATCCCAGAATCTTTGTGTTACATCTCCAGCCAACCCACTCCCACCTTGACTTTTTATACTTTTTTTGGTACCAGGAATTGAACTCAAGACCTTATGCTTGCCAGGCAGGTGCTTGTATCACTCAGCTATATCCCTGGCCCCCACCCTGACTTTTAAAGACAGGATCTCCCTAATTTGCTGAGTTGCTCAGATTGGGCCGGAACTTTTTATCCTCCCACCTCAGCCCCCAGCAACCTGGGATGACAGGTGTGTGCCACCATGCCTGACCAAAGCTGAGTCTTCTGGAAGTGTGCAATGTTTGTGCTTAGTAAGAAATATAAGCCAAGTGTAGTGATGCGCGCCAGTAATCCCAGCACTCAGGAGTCCAAGGCCAAAGGATCACTGTGACTTTGAGTCCAGCCTGGGCTACATAGTGAGTTCAAAACCAGCCTGAACTACATAGGGAGACCCTGTCCCAAAAAGAAGAAAAAAAAAGAAACGTGCCGATTACTACTTGTGCTAAGAATGCCAAATGGGGAAATCATATTTGGATTTGAGTTCTTGTTAGCTGTTCGACATTCCACAAAAGCCACTGCCTTGAGCTTCCTTCTATCTGTAAAGTGGGGCAAAGGACACTTTCTTTGCAGACCAGAGCTGCTGTAAGAGGCCACTAGCCTGCGTCTAGGATGTGCTCACTATGGAGTCCTTGATCAACAAACTGTGATGCATACAAGCTATAGACTGTCGTGCAACCTTAACAAGGAAGGGGATCCTAACACCTGCCACAACATAACTGAGCCTTGAAGACATGCTAAGTGAAGTAACCCAGACACAAAAAACAAGTACAGCATGGTTCCATTTATATTGGGGCTCTAGATTATTAAAGCCATAGAGACAGAAGGTGGAATGGCCCTGCCAGGGGCTGAGGAGAGGGGACTGTGGGACCAAGCCAGGTTTTATGAAAAGGTGGGGCTATACTATATGGGAGAGGTGGGCAAAGGGCTGAGATTGTGTTCTGGGAGGAACAACAAAAACAATGGTGTGCAGGCTGGGCATGGTGGTGCATGCCTGTAATCTCAGCTACTCAGGAGGCTGAGGCAGGAGGATCAAGAGTTTGAGGCCAGTCTTGGTGACTTAGAGGGACCCTGTCTCAAAATGAAATAAAGAGGGCTGGGAGTGTGGCTCAGGGGTATCATGCATGAGGTCCCGAGCTCAGTCTTCAGCACCACAAAACAAAAACAGCAAAGGTGTGTTAATGGGAATGAGGCCCGCAGCCACACTTTGAGGGGTGGAGAGGGCTGCTGGGGTGACACGGTGCAGGGCAAGACAGGCTCTTTCTCCTGCACTTTCTTGCCAGGCTCCAGGCCTCTCTGGAGGGCCTGGGAGCAGCTGGGGCATTGGTCACATAAACCACAGACACCAGTAAAGCTCAACAGGAAGCAGAGCGAGCCAGAGAGGTGACTCTGAGCATTGCGACACTGCAGCGGGCTGGGATCAAGAGCTCAGGCTGGGTGTCTCTCTGCAGGCTGCAAGGATAATATTCTAATAATTATTATACAGACTGAAGATGCCTTTGATGACAAGATGTGTATCCAACTATGCTCTAGAACTTTACAGACATCGCATCTATAGAGGCTAATATGGCAACCAGGCTAAGAGGGGAGCTACACATATGGAGAGAAAAATCTAGAGTAAACCCTTTGATACTAGGCAGGAATTGGAGGTACAGTGTAAACTCATACACAAATGTCTCCCCTCTCTCCCTGAGAAGGCTCAAGAGTGCCACCCTGTACCAGACAGCAGAGCAGTGTTCCCAAAGTCCCTACTGAAATGAGCCCAAGCTCTTTGGAAAACTCTCGGATTCCAAGGTTGGACAGGGGAGTCAGGGAATGTACTAGACGAAGCTAGAACATCTTGTGTCAGAAAATGCACAAGGGCTCAAAGAGTGACTGTGCCCCGTCAAGAACCAAGGGTGGAAGAGTTCCTACTGGCCACATATGGAGCAATTCTGACATAAAAAGAAATAACAATAGGAGTATATTACTGTAGCAGAAAAACCAATATCAAACCAAATGGAAGAATCTTTGCATCTAGGAGTTAGAAAGCACCTTTATTGCACTATTGGGCTGGGGAGCCCAGGAGCTCAAATCTTCAGCCCAGAGTCAAGTTTGAGTTCTGTTCAAATAGGGTTTGCGGGTGGGAAGCACAAAGCTGATAGCAGGTTATTACGTGATTGGTTACACGGAATACAAGAATTATGTCATACATTGTCAGGCAGATTTCCTTAAAAGGAATTGTTTAACAGTCTGGGAAGGAGGGGTGGGGTTTGAGCAGAGCAAGCAGAGTTAAATGGGTTCTTGGCTGGGCCAGTCTGTCCCAGACATGAAGTCCTTGAAGCAAGTTGGAAACAAAATATATTTTTCTAACTAAGGAAAATACAAGCCGGACACAGTCAAAATGGCCCAGTGCATTATCAAAGAGAAGTAGTCAAGACTGACTATGTGACAAGCAGCAGGAGCACAGTCCACAGGCTATGAACTGTCTAACTTTTGCTATAATATGCCTACAAGTCTGCTATTCTATAAATGTGCCCTTACATCATCACCCACTAAACAGAGAATCCATGAATTCTCACTGATACAAATGCACAGACGAATACATAAATTGGAAAAGTAACAGTTCTACCTTAGAGTAGAAGCCTAAATAATAAATACTGTGTAGGAGGAAAGATAGGATCAGAAAAAAAATCAGTTGGCAACCATCATAGTAATTGTTAATTGAACCAACAAACACCAATAGATATTAAAAATAGCAAGTGGAGTCTGATGAGAGATGGGATATTTGCATAGTCTCAAACTCCCTCCCCACAAAATCCTTAAAATAACAAATGGGAAAAAGCAACTTTAGTGGAGACACATGGAAAATATAACTCCATCTTTTGTGCTACATTAAAAGCATCAGTAACAGGGAAAATTAAAGTCAGATGTCAATTGGCCAGATGTAATATGAGCCCCAAATCACTTCTGTGACTTTGTTCCTGCCAAAAGTGCCAGCTCCTGTCCAAGGAGGCTGAAGACATGTGACGTTCAAGTGTGGTGAGTAGCCGTGGGTTCGTCCTTTTGCTATAAAGGGTATTATTGATACAATTGGGAAAACTTGGACCGGGGTTTGAGGGTTGGAGCATAATACACATCAAAGCCATTGTTTTCATTTTGATGGCTGTATTTTGATTATGACAGATGGTGTCTTGGTCCACAGGAAATGTACACTAAAATGTTTTAAGGCAATGAAACCTCTTGGCAACTTACCTCTTTCATAAATTAGGAAAAGAGTTCTTTGTGTTAGTCTTGCATCCTGTTTATAGTTTTGTAATGACTTAAAAATAAAAGGAGAAATGTCTTGTAAAAATCTACAGGTTAACAAGTCATTTCAGAACCTGGACCCTACTCAATAATAAATAATGGGTCAATGAAACTACCCAGAGAGAACGTGACAGACCCCAGTGCTCCAGCCCATGTTGAAGGGCAAGCTTGCTTTGCCTTATTTCTAAGGGCTAAGTACCATTTTTTTTTTTTTTTTTATAGCAGGGTGTATTGTTCCCTCATCTGCTTCTTAGCCAGATGAGCATAGGTGCTCCTAAGAGCCTGGAAGTTACATCCTTATCTTTTAGAAGAGCAGGAGCTAGTAGCCTACAGAAGTAACTCTGGTATCTCCACCTGCCTGCAGGCTCTGCATACGCTGGGAAAAGCCACTTTACACTGAAATGAAAGGCAATGCTTACAGTCTATAGTGCTCGACACGTTGTACCAGACAATAACAGGACTGTCTGATTATGGTTATGGTGCGTAGCTAGTTCCCTTCTCACCCGGATGCTGAACCACTAGTCGGGTTATACATCTGTTTGAGAAGCAGGTGTGTGGACGGCAGAAGAGCGGACAAAGTGTTACAGAAGACTGGCGGAGAAAGACAGAGGAAATCACTGCATGGAGCAGTCATGGAAAATCACTGCCGATTCTGAGGAGGGTTCAATACATTGACAGTGGCATTGGGAAGGATTAATATGACTGGCTCGGAGCAGTCAGCTAGGCTCACTTCCATTTTCCAAGGAAGAGGGGGTGGGCATGATAACATTCTCTTGAATGAATGCATTTGGTGGTTGTGAGAATTAAATGGATTAACACATGGAAAAATTGTAGCATGGTGCCAGGAACAATAATGTTAACCACCCAAATATGTAACAAGCCCCCTAACAGAAGCTGGGTGTATGCAAAGCAGTTTCCCTAAACTGCCTGAAAACCTTAGCTAACCTTTGCCTAAAAACCCCGGAATCCAAAGATAAGACATTGGCCACTCTTCTCTGCCACCTCCCTTATTGTGACCTCTTTATTTTATTTGTGATGGTGCTCACCCTCTAAGGACTTCCAAGGTTCTTGACAAACTTTAAATTACCCAGGGGAAATGAATCCTCACAAGCAAGAAAGCAAAATAGAGCATCTCATCCAAAATAAACTCCCTCCACCTCCTTGTCTGTCTCCCTCTGGACAGTCCCCTCGCCTAAAATAACCCAGACCAGCTCCACCTGCCCTGCCAGCCGGGATGTCACTCCTGTGATCAGCTGACCTCTCACATTAGGTAACGAGCCCTGCGCACATTAACCAGGAGGGTTTCTTTGGCGTTCTCCAGAAAAGCGTTTGAAAAATGCTAGCCCCACTTCGGTTTTTCACGGCTTCCCTGTGACCACTTAGAATTCAAATCTATTTGGCCAGCAGGGAATGTGGATACTCCCGCCTCAATATCTGCTTTTGATGAAGGCTTGGAGATACTTTGGATCTGCTATGATCACGCAGTGTATTTGTGGTTGCTGGTCTCCCAGGAGACGCAGGTCCCCTGAGGATAAACCTGACTTTGCTGAGACTGGAGTTCAAGATGGAGGCGCAGCCGGGCGCTTTGAGCTAGGTTTGCACTCTGTGCTGTTCTGGTGGGTTAAAAATTTTACAAGGAGATGGAACTGATACGTCAGTTTCCAGGAGGAGATGGTTAAGGGAGGCCCAGCACCCTCTGGGTTTACAACTCTCTGGCCAGTAAGGGGCGCTGTTGATTGAGAGACTGTGGCTGGAAGACGGGAAAAGAAGCGACCTGTAAATGTTTGTGCTTTTGGTCCCTTAGAAGCATCCCTCTTTGGCGGACGACCTGATGAGGAATGGAGAACTCAAACAGGGGGCCTCACCTTCCACAGCCTCACCGTGGAGTGCGACCTCTGAAAAGCAGCCCGAGAATAGCGGCCCCCTCCTGGCCACCTCCCTTGTCCAGCCACCTCACTCCCCAACAGTGCAGCCCCTCTATACCCGATACTGGACCCTGTCAAACACTTGGCTTGATAAACCGCTAAAATTGTTGACCAAAGTCCTCAGATTATGTGGGGGAGAGGTGGAGGCAGAGACAGGAAAACGGGAGAGAGAAGAATGTGAAGATGCTGCACTGCATATTTATCTCACTTGTTATGCTCCTGGATAGGGGATGCCCAAAATATACGGTGAACGTTTACATATCACAGTGAAAGATGAATTGCTATGCCCCACTCGCCCTCACTTCAAGCACATCTGTCCTTCTTGCAGCTTTCTGCAGCAGTTCTGGAGGTCCTCTTTCCTGCGAGTCTTCACAGGGTAAGGTAAAACATACTGTGAATGCTGCTGCCGAGTACCATCCAACAGAAGGGCATGTTTTTGTGAAAACATCACCGCATGTCCCCATCCACTTTATTCACCAAATGTGGCACCATGCAATATCTGACTCTTCTCCAAAGTCAAACGACCAGGAAAGGTGAATGTTTTTTAGTCCATGCAGGACATGGAGACAACCAGGACAGCACAACTAAAGACATGAAAGAGAACTTCCAGAACTGCTCCAGAAAGCAGCAAGGATGATAAATAAGTGTGTTAGAAGTGCCTGGGAGAATTCTGAGGGGGAACTAATGCAATGGGTCTTTTACTGTAATAAATTCTTTAAAAAATTTAAACATTTTCCATAGTTTCAATCACAACTCATACTTGTAGCTGGATAATATAGATTATACATAGCTCTCTCTAAAAACTACCTTGGTCCTACTGCGCCAGTTTTAAAGACAGGATGCCTCTTTGCCCTGAGGCAGGGGCTGGGGGTGTCATACCCAGGGGCAGGAGGCTCAGGCCCCGGCCTTAGAGGGTCCTTAGAGACACCCTCAAGAAAGAGCTATAGAAGTGCAAATTATTAATAGACATTATCCCAGCGATGCTCACTTCAAACTCCATTGGCAGCTGATGAAACAGCGAGGCCTCTTGCTGTTTTCACTGCGTTTCCCCCGCTCATCAGAGAACTGCACCAAACATCAGAGGTTTGAGAATGCGGGATATTTGCATTTTTCTGTCTTTATGGGTCAAGTGAGGAACGCTGGTTTTGAGGGAAAGGTGAACTTTCTTGGGCCGGCAGCGAACAAGTTAAATGAACACCGCCCACCCCCTTTTGAGGTTATATTTAAAGATAAAAGTGCTCTATTAATATGCAGATTTGGGTATGCATTTGCAAAGAACAGAGTTATTTCTGTTGCTGTATGGGAATCCTTTTTGTATTTGTATCTTTGGAGCTGGAAAGTCCAGCTGCCTCTTCTGAGATCGCCCATAACTCTTCAGATGTCAACAAATCATTGAAAGGTGTCAGAATGCGGGAAATGAAAGATAATTATTCCAGCCGTGGAGAGCTACTTTGTAAGTGAATAGAATCTGTCAGATAGTCTTTTGAAAACAGCAGTTGGCTGCTTGTCTTGGCTATATTAAATGGATATATCTAGAGCCCGGCGAGGCTGCTTGAGATGGCGGTAATCAGCTTAAGTTGGTTTCGGTGGAGGGGGAAAAAGGCACTAGCAACAGGGGCAATTACCGGGCTGTTGCGAAGCAGCCGCTCTGATATGGGGACTTGGGGATTTCTATTCAGTTCTTTAAAAACTGGAATCTTACATTCTCTGTGAATGAATAAAGAGCAAAGTCTATAAGGGCTTGGACATTTCCAGATGGGTTGGGGGTGGGGCGGCAGGGGAGCTATCGTGGGGACCCTCGAAGCCAGGGGTGCATGCACAGACCACACTTGGGGGAGGTGACAGTTCTGCCCTGTAGCTGAACCCCAGTGAGAGAACAGATCGACCTTGAGTCTGGATGAAACAGGTGTGACCTGCTTATGCCAAAGAGAAAGTCCTATCTGGCTTGAGGCAGGTCTCAAAACAGTGAAAAAGCAAGGAAGGGATTTTGGACATAAATAGTTTTTTGCAAGGGGCACTTCTTTGAGGCAGGGTCTCGCTGTGTAGTGCAGGCTGGCCTTGAACTGACAGTGATCCTCCTGCCTCAGCCTCCCTCCTGACTGTTGGGATTATAAGCATGGGCCACCATGCCAGTATGAATAGCTTTATGTAAAAGCCTAAGATATTTCTATTTCCCCTTCTGCAGAGCTAAGCTCTGGGGAACTGGAACTTACCAGTGTGCAGAGGAAGCATCAGCTCCGGTAAAGAGAGGCCAGAAAAGCCTTGGACCTGGGCACAGGTGTTCTTTGGCTCGAGGATGTGGGTTGGGTCTCCAGAAAGATGGTGACTGGGAAACACACAGCTTGCCCCGTGGCCCCAATGCTGAGTCATGCTGAAGGGCACGAAGAAGGGATTTTTTGCGAACTCTATGACTGGTACGACTATGTATTCATGGTGTTTCTGCCGTTGGAAATGGATCTTTAAAACAGATGACAGTTTGTCTATTCCTGCGTCTCCATTTCTTCATTTGCTGACACGGCGGGAGCCCTGGTGGCCATGCTGGAATTGGGGGAACAGCGCAAGGCCTGCTCTTCAGGTGATAGGTGCTTGGCCAGACGGCTGGGTGGCTTTGTAATCTGTTAAACGGGTCTCTGTGGCTTTTGATTGCAGGTATCTATCTGCTGCTAAAATAAGAAACAAGAAAGCAGTTCTGTCCCATACCTCCTCTTGTATCTGGGGCCAGTGGAGCAGGGAAGAGATTTCCTCCCAAACCAAAACAGGGACCCAGTGTTCCCTTCTGTTCCTCCCTGTACCTGTCCGAGCCCTGACATTTCTATATGTAGAAAGCCTGCCCCAAACAGGCAGCTGATCAAGACAGGAGCCCCCGTCCCGCTGCTGTGTTCTGCAAAAACTCCACCATCCTGGTAACAGTTTGGCCAGGGACTATCAACCCGGTGCCACAACCAGTGACCACTGTCATGGGTTGGGGTAGAAGAACCTTCTTGGGATTCCAGAGGCCCAGGAAGAGGTTAATCTGCTTTTCCTGCTTTACCAATACAGATCACTCATTGTTCTCCTAAAGGGGTGTGGGAAAGTATAAAATTCTTCTGATTCACCACATATGGATTCAGCATTAATTCTTCTGCTACATCCCAAGCCCCTTTAAAATTTTATTTTGAGACAGGGTCTTGCCATGTTGCTCGCACTGAGCTCAAATTTGAGATCCTCCTGCCTCAGCCTCCCAAAGTGCTGGGATTATAAGTGTGTACCAGCTTCTGTACACACTTTTCGACCTTTGGCTGGCTTTGGCACTCTGTCCCTATCCCATCATCTATGGGACATGATTGGCTGGCTCATCGCTCTATTGATGCCCCACTAGGTTGACCTGTGGGACTCAGAAGGCCTTTCCAGGACTGTGAGACTCCGCATGCAGCCTGGGAAGGTGAGGCTTCTCTGATCATCTCACCCTGCCTCTTGCTCCATTTCACCAATGCCAGCATCATTGGTGGCAGTTCCACCAGGGTTCTGGTCCTTGCCCTGAGCATCCAGACCCTTAGGTTCTGTGTGGTCTGGACCTAAGAAGAATCCCTTCCCCTTACAAGGCAACTGTCCCCATGTCGCTCATTCTGTATATAGTGTCATTCAGTGACAAGTTTCAGGGCCACCAAATGTGTCTAGAAGCAAGGGTGTGGGCCCAGACTGGCCTTAGGGTCAGCACCTTCAAGGGGCAGGAGCGAGGCTAGGTCTTGAGGCAGACTGTTCTCGTGGTCCCCACCTCCGCTCCAAGGCCAGAAAGGAGCCAACACCTTTTGTTCAGAAATAGGGACACAGGGAAGGACCCGGCCTTTTCTGTTGCGCACAGGCTGGGGAGGGCTCAGAGCATGACCCTCAAGGCGTGGCTGAGACCTTTGTCACAGGCGGAGGCTTACGTCTGTCCCCTCTGCTTCAGAGACCTGGGTGGCTTTAATGGTGAGGACAGTTCCTGGGGGACACGTCTCACTTCCTGCCATGCCCATGTCGTGAGTTATTATTGCTTCACTGGTAGATCCTGTGTGGCTTCAATTTATCCTTCTTTTTGAGAAATTTTATTTTTATAACAGTGTGATGCTTTTTGTTTGTCATGTTTAAAACTTTGTTATATTGACTCTTAAGGCAAAAATGGTTTCCAATATGGAAAGCAGGAGAGAGAGAAGGAAAAAGTGGGACTTGGTATCTTCAGGAAATACATTTCTGATTGCCCCACCAAATGTTCAGAAACATATAAGGGAGGCGAGCCTAAGAGCTTGAGAAGTGGGTTCTAATCCTGCTCTTGCTATTTTAGCTCTGTGACTTTGGGCAAATTCCTCACCTTCTCTGAGCCTCAGTCTATTTCTCTATAGAATACAGGTAATAACACCCATCTTACCATGGATGGTCTAATTTAGCATGTGTGAAAGAGGTTTGTAGCAGGTGAGCAACTATATGAAGACAATGTATTACACTGGGAATAAAAACAAGACAATGGGCAGATATGACTCATTGGATCACTGTTGCCATGAACAACATCTCATGACAAAATAGCTATGAAAAAATGCTGTGTATTTTCTAGATTACAAATATCACTGTGTTTTACTTGCAGAAAGTACAGCCAAGGTTTCCCTGGACCCGTGATCCTTCTGCGCCTATGAAGTGAGAGAACAGCTTCTAGAAGAATCTCTAGAAGCACTGCTGACCAATTGGAAGGGAGAACAGTCTCTTTTCTAGGTCTTATTGGTTCCTAGAGGTGTCAGTCATGGCCTACCACCCATAGTCCCATAATAGGCTTATACGCACACCCCCACTTCATCATTTGCTGATAATTTCTGACTAGTTTTTCTAATTTGAAAAGATGAGTGGGTTCTTCTTTTTTTTCTTATGGGGACTGGAATTGGAAATGAGTAAGAGAATGAGTCAAGTAAAGGTAAGTGAAGTGGCAAAAGGGTATGTGGGATTCAGGGTATGGTGGCCAGTGAGGGTCATGTGCAAGGTATAGGAATGAAGCCAGGAGGATAGAGCAAGGACCCAGAAGAAGTGCCATGAAAAGTAGGCAGCATGGTCCCTCTGATCTCCAGACACTGAGGCCCTTCTGTCCCTTTTGTCCCTTATGACTTCAGTGGTTTTCTATTATACATGCTTTCCTAATACCACCTTCACATGAAGGATTTGTTTTGGTGTCCCTGACAGCCATCTTAGGGCTCAAGGTTATACCATGGAGGAGACAGGAGTGTCTGATCACTGAACCTAGTTCCTGCTTTGCCATGAAGTTTCCTAGAGGGAAATGCTGTGTCCTGGACAAGAGGCACCACTCCATGGATCAACATTAAGCAGGAACTCGTCCAAGTGTTTGTTTTATATGTAGATCTAATGAAATGTGGGTCAAACAAGCTTTAGCATTTTCCAGTGAAGCTGCCCGTTTTAGTCAGCTTTCTGCCCTGGGATACAATACCCAATGCCTACAATTTAAAGGAGAAGAGATTTAATTTGGCTTACAGTTTCAGGAAATTCAGTCCATGGTCAGCTGGTTCCAAGGCAGAAACATCATGAACAAACATACTCAGTTCATGGTGACCAGGAAGCAGAGCAGAGGAACAGTGAGAAAGAGGAAGTGGTGAGGGATCAGATTTAGTCCTCAAGGTCACGCCTTCACGACCCGTCCGGAAGTGTGCTTTATTAGTCCCCTGAGCGGCTCCTAAGCCAATGAAGTTGACATAATGACGCTTAATGATCACACTGCCTTTGTTTCCAGTGTGTGAAAATGCAGATCCAGCATGTGCCCAGAGAGTGTCTGCGTAATTCAAATTCCTTTGTTTGTGGAGTAACTCACAGCTCATGCCTGCCGAATGGAGCATCAGCACATCCTCAAAAATGCAGCTGTGTCACACTCTCTCTTCTGTACAAAGGGTAGTGGTGGACAAATGAAGTAGTTCTAATAATAATAACCGTTATTATTATAGCAACAGCAATAACAATGGCTAGATTCATTGCTTGCATTCATGTCACATGCTTTGCATGTAGGATTTGTGTTAAACGCTTTACCTCAACCGTGTGAGAAAACTAATAAGATCATCCCCATTTCACTGAGAAGGAAACCGAGGCCTAGAGATACCAGTGGCAAAGTGGCACAGCTAGTGAGTGGCCAAGATGGCCACAGTCTGATCCCAGCATCCAGACTCTTACGTGTGACATTACATGGTCTGGACTGTTGTAGAATTAACAACACATAACCACAAAGCCTTAAAACTCTATCGGTGGGATGAGTCAAGTTATCAAGTTATTATATATTTTTAGCCACAGATTCATTGCGCCATAGTAGGTCCCTTAGGGAAAAGGCTTGTGTTTTCTCTTTGCTTGTGACTCCCTCAGCCTTTGGCACCAACCTTTCTCACAATGGTCATCCAGGAAGTTTTGCTGGCCGGCTCTCCCTTCGCTTTTCCCTTATAAAGTTCATGTCTCTTATGCCAAGAAATATCAGCAACCCAACAAGGAATAGTTACGGGGAAACACAATCTCTTTTTTAAAAATTTGTGTTACTTTTTAATGTGAAAAAGGATTATGTATCTTTGGTTTTTAAAAAAGGAAATATGACCAAACAGCATGCCATAAAATGGAAAGGCCTCTTTTCATCTTCCGGATAGCTTGGCATGCATTCTTCTAGAAAATATGATGCAGACTCTTCGTCCCCTTCCCATTTATGAAAGCTCTAGTTCCATGATATACGTTCCCCATCATTCTTCTTACTGAATGTACCATTAGTTATTTAACCACTCCGTTGGCGTTGGGCGTTCACATTTTCTCCAGCTTTACATTTTTGCAAATAATATAATCAGCTCCCTTGCACACAATTCCTGAACACATGAAGGACCAGGTCAGTAGAATATAATCCTAGATGGATAATTTCTGGGTCAGAGGGTATAAACATCCCTACTTGGTGGACATTTAGGTTATCCCTAACTTTTCACTTGTGCAAATAATATGATCAACTTCCTTTATATATATTCTTTGCAAACTTGAAGGAGTTGCTCAGTAGGATACAGTCCCAGAAGGGGAATTTCTAGGTTACAGAGTGTAAATATTTTGCATGTTGATAGAGGCTATCAGATTACTCTCTAAATGGTTGTTCCAATCCAATAACAATATGTATAAGAAGATCTGACTTAGTCCTCTCATTCCAAAGGGGCGTTTATAAGTTAATTACTTTCACATATGCCCTTAGCTGGACTCCTTTCTAAGCCCCAGGATCCCAGGTCAGCATCAGTTTGCATGGTGATTATTACCCAGAGTGCAGTTTCCTACTGAAATTAACCTGAATTCACAGAAACCACCACAGGTGTAAGAGCTTCCACTTGTCAGCATTGGGAAGTATGTAGATCTTTCTCAAATGGAAAGGGGGACAAGAGATGGAGAGAAGGGAGAGAGAGAGAGGAGTGAAAGGAGATGGGAGAAAATAACTGAAGAAAAAATGGAAATAGAACTTTTGTAAGTGGGAAGGGGACCAAGAGTTGGAAGGAGCAGTAAGGAACAAAAAATAAAGAACTAAGATGTGTATGTACACCTACCGACTCCCCACAATAAATGTAATCGTTATGTGCTGCAAACATGTGCTAATAATAATAAGAAAAGAAACAAAAATAGCTTAAGAAAACAGAGGTAGAAATTCATGCATATAAGTACATACTGAAGAGTAACCATCTAAAGATAAAAATCTAGAAAGTTTTCCATATGGGAATTTCCATTGGCTTTAATATCCTTGGAATACTTTTTTTTTTTCTTGGTATCAGGAATCGAACTCACGACCTTGCGATTGCCAGGCAGGCACTGTGCCCCTGAGCTAAATCCCCAGCCCCTGGAATACTTTAAACTTCTAAAAGTGTCTGGAGGAGTCACACTGATAGTAATCAAAGCCATCATGTCCTGCCAAATTGGTTCAGATGCCTGTTAGAAAGTTTGGACCATCAAGGGCCTAGAACTCAATTTCTAGTTGGGTAAATATGGCACTTGTAGGATTATTACAAAAAAACCCTATTCTCCAGGCTCTGGGTCTGGATTGTGTCCTCTCAACTAACTGGCTTTAAGAAAATCAGGTTTCATTAGTTTCAACCAAGCAGATTATTCTTTTTTCTTTAATTTTTAATTTTTATTTTTTTCAAGCTGATTATTCTTAAATTAATCACAAGTAATTAAAATCTAAGGATAGATTGGAACTACAGCAAGTAGTGATTTTCAAGTATCAGACTATACCTATGACTTTGCATCTAATATATAACAATTGTGCATGTTGTTTCTCATTTTAAAAAAATATGACAGTAACAAAAATAACTTGATGAAAATTTGGGCTGTCTCATGCTTCCTGAGGAAAGTTCTACCCTAGCAATAGAGGACCAAGGACAAGTCAACTTTAGCACGATTTCTAATCTAACTGTGCCAGATAATTTAGGCTTAGGCTACACTTTAATGATGTTAATAAATACAACTATCTTACTAATAAACACTACTATCAAGTTCAAGACTGCACTGAAATGAATGTCTGGTGCCTGGTAAGTTGTTTTCCTCCGGAAATCCCAGGAGTCACAGATGACTGAGGTTAACCATTCTCTGTTATCATTACTTTCAAGCTATCATTTGTTTAACTCTTCCTTATATGCCAGGAATTATGTTAAGTATTTGTCATCCATTTTCCAGATAAATGAGAAAATGTTACCCTTTTCTCAATGGTGGATAGCTGCTGAGCAGTTCAGTAATTTGCCTAAGACGGTAGGGTGGCAACTGTTCATAAAGGAATTCAGCCCTCTTCCTTCCATCCTCAGACATGGAGTCTTTATCACATTGCTGTCGATGCAGGTGGCTCTGGCTGCAAAATGCTGGAACGTCCTTCTGCACTTGGAAAGCGTTTAGAGACCTCATTTTACAAGACATTCTACATACAAGCTGTTTTATGCACAGGGCCGGCCAGTATTTCTTCCTCTAAAAAACAAAACAATATGAACAGGAGTTGGAACAGGTGGAACGCTTAAACCAGACCAGCTTTGGGATCTGTTCATCATCTCCATGTGTGTAATGAAATTTTCCCACCAAACAACACCACAAATGCCTTGGTAATGGACACTGAATCCGGCCTTTTCTGGGGAATGACACTTCTTCCACTAAAATGGCCCCTTTCTTGGATGGAGTGATGGGGCAGTGAGTGTGTGTGCGTGTGTGTGTGTGTGTGTGTGTGTGTGTGTGTGTGTGTGTGCTTGTTTGCCTCGTGAAGCAGGCATTCAGGTGGCGCAAGGCTGCGAGTGACTTGTTCAGCTATTTGTGAAGAAGCTGGCAAATGCGGGTCTTCTCTCTGGCAGGGAGGAAAAAGGGCCTCTTGTTTCCAAACTATCAGCAAAGAGGCTGGTGCAGGTGGGACCCCGTCAGTGACACGTTGTTGGAAGCAAAGACTGCAGGTGCCGCCTCGGGAACACGGATGTGTGCTTCCTGGGTCCGGCGCGGGAGAAAGAGGGCTGCCAATCCCCAGATAGGACCGCACTGTTGTCCCGGGGGTGAAAGAAAAAGATGTTTCAGTGCTGTGGACGGATCTAGTTGGTTTGCCACGGAGGACAAAAAGTCTCCTATAAAATTCCATTTACATAGTCCTATCTCACTTGGGCTCTTGGTGACCAGATTCAATTGTGCTGGTGTCCCCTGTGCAGTGTGATATCATAGCTTCAGAGGAAGGCTTTATTTAGAGGTCACACTAGTTTGTCCTGGGGATGTAGTCATTTTTTGTGTCACGGACAATGTTTTACTGTGGAGATATTAGCCAGATGGCTCAGCCACTTGCAGTCCTGAGCTAAACAGTGTCTGTATTGTTGGCGAATAAACAGAATCTATTATCTGCTGCTCATGAAACTCTAGTGCCCACCACTGTTTAGAGATGAAGTATTTAATGCATTGTTAGATCTTGCTTAAGGAATCTGTACAACAACATCTCAGAGGGATGCAGGCCTCCAAAAATATAAATCTCATGTTCTTAAAAACAACAGCCACCTTCTATCGGCCCTTCTTCCTCCCTGGCCCCCTCCATCTCCCCAGCCATTCACTCTTACAGTAGCGAGGGTACCGGTTTCTGTTCCTTTCTCACCGCAATCCGTATGCTAATATGATCTGTAATCCTTGCACTGTGCTGGCGGGGAACAACATGGTGCTTGTGATCAGCCTCCTCCAACTTTCTCCCCCCCTCTGAACTGGGCCACCTATTCGTCAACCCCGAAGGGCACAGTGGAGCCTTACAAGATAGCATATGTAACTCGGAAATGCAGTTTGGGGATTTGCTTCCTCCCTCCTGCCTGAGATTGCTCCTGCTGCTCTAAGAATAGAAGGTGTAGCGTCTGGCTGGGGAGGGCCTCTCACGGGCCGCGTGGACCCGCCTCAATAGGGAAGCTACCCACTAACTCCAAACATCAACAGCAACAGCAACAACAACATAGCAACCTGGAAAGACTGCAAAGCATGTTTCCCCTTAAAGAATGAGTGTAGAGTGTCGCTTTCTTAGCATTTACCACTCTTTGCCTCTGTCTTTTCTTTTCCTTTCTCTCTCTCTCTTTTTTTTTTTTGTTTCCAGCATGCATCTTGTCTGTGTAAACGCAGCACACTTTTCCATTTAACTTTGCCCAGCTGTGGCCGGGTCTATTGCAATGTCAGAAGTATTCGTTTCCTGCTTTAATTGCAGCCAAAGCCAACCTTGACTGGCAAGGAGAATGCCACTGACAGGTTTGGGCTGTGTCCAGACCTCCTCAGACTTTCTGTCAGCCAACTGTTTGACAGTCTATGCAAATGCATGCAAATGCAGGGACGCTGGCCTAACACCTGCAGAAAGTGACCATCCCCACTCAGGCTTGGCCTCCCCTGGAACAGGGTGGGGGGGCCGGTGAAATGCTGCTTGGTCGCTTTCTGTCAGTTTATTATGCATTTGTCAGCAGAATGTTGGGCTGATAGAAACACTCTTCTTTGTCCTGAAGAGCCGCAGAGCTCCATGTGGAGCCGCAAGTGCCAGGGATAGTGGGATGGCTCCTGGCCAGCTCTTGTGAATCCTCCTCTCTGTCCCCAGGACCCGAGTGGCAGTCTCAGAACTCTTGTGGGCTTGCCCGCACGGAGGAAGGCCTTCTGTTTCCCTGGGTGTGAGGACATAATGTTGGTGGTGGGGCCACGGTGAAAGGCTGGCTCTCTCTGGCAGCTGGAACTTGGCGACTTTAAGAGATAATGTGTCCTGGATTTTAAAAAGCCAAAGCAAAATCTGCCCAGGCTGTCAGAGAATTGGAAAGGGGGAGAGGGCCTGCCACCTCGAATGGAAATCGAATCGCCCGCCACACGCACACCACCTCCAGACTGTGGGAAGACGGCCAGGTGGCGGGACTCTCACAGGCACTTGCCGCCCGGCCATCCTGGCTCCCATCTGCTCCAGCCTTCGCTGCCCTCTTGAAACCTCTGTCTTTAAGAGATGCTGGGACCAGCCAGTCAGCTGTTACTTCAAAGTTCTGTCTGAGACTGCATAGTTTTGAGTTGGCCTTTTTGAAGGTAAGGCAGGTAACCTCACCATCATGGCCAATAGCCAAAGATTGATGAATGAGACCTAGGTTCCAGAACCTTCCTTTGGCCATTGCAGAGGGGAGAGTAAAGCAGATATTACCAGCCGGTGTCCTATAGAATGCTTGAACATCAGAGGCCAGCAGAACTGGGGAATTTTTTTTTTTTTTTTTGGTCTTTCTGAGATGGGTGTGCAATTCAGGCTGGCCTTGAGCTCATTTTGTAGCCCAGGCTGGTCTCAAATCTGCAACGATACTCCTGCCTCAGCCTCCTTAGTGCTGGAATTATAGGCATGCGCCACCATGCCCAGCTAAGGGGAATGTATTTTGTACAGAAGAAAAAGTCATTTGGGGAATGGTTGTGCAAAACTGAACTTCTAAATCATTCTCCCCCTGCCACTTACAGGTTGGAAGGACCTTGAAACACTTGTGAGTTTGGGTACCTGAATATACACAGTCTACATAGAGGGCCACAGTTTCCTAGGTAGAAATCTATAACCAGTTCTGGTAAAAGTTGGGGAGTAAGCAGACATTGCCTGTAGTCAACAATTTGGGGTTGGGGATGTACCACAGTGGTAGAGCATTCTGCCAAACATGTGAGAAGCCCTAGGTTCAATACCCAGCACTGCAAAAAAAAAAAAAAAAAAGAAAAACCAGTTTAACTAATGTCAGTACAGACTGTTGATCTAAGTAATTCATATCCCAAAATACATTTTGAGGGACTAGAGATGTGACTCAGTGGTAGAGCACTTGCCTAGCATGTGTGAGGCCTAGGTTCAATTCTCAGTACTTTAAAAAAAGAAAGAAAGAAAGAAAGAAAGAAAGATAGCAAGAAAGAAAGAAAGAAGGAAACAAAACCCAAAACAGAAGCTGGGCATGGTGGCACATACCTGTAATCCCAGCACTCGGGAGGCTGAGGCAGGAGGATTGTTGCAAGTTCAAGGCCAGCCTGGGCTACAAAGTGAGCTCAAGGCTAGCCTAAACTGCATAGTGAGACCCTGTCTCAAAAAGACAAAACAAAACAACAAAACACTCAAAACAGACTCTGGAGAGCCTAAAAAATCATTTTGCCATTCATACAACTTAAATCAAATAATTTGCCCACTTTTTCTTGTCTAGTAAGAAAAGTGAAAATTCACAGCAAAGATTCTGGAAACACTCAGATATCCAGTTTTCTCCTCTCTAGGAGGAAAGAACGTATCTCTGAAGAGCTTGGCAAGAGCTGCTATTGTGGGGCCTGGTGGGAAAGTTGAATGTGTGGCTTCCCAGCAGGCAATATCATTCTTTACTGAGACCAACTGTGTGCATGCATAGCTTGGACAGCCTGGCTACCCCGAAGCATAAGCAACAGAAACCCGTTGAAAATTGCGGTATTGCTCAGCAATACTGTGCTGAATCAGTGGATTTTTCAGATATTGATTTATTGCCAAGGGAGAGACAGGACAGACGGAGCTCAGAAATGTATATAAGGTGCCTGATAGGTACCCAGCAATGGGAATCTGCTGTTACAGAGAAACGGAGGCACAAAGGCATCCATGAGAACTCAGGGTTGTACAGTAGATGGAAGTCATTGTTAGCAGTAAGACCCAAAAGCCTAGTTCCCGGTCCTGTCCACATGCTCACACCCTTTCTTAATGATATCACATGGGGGGCTGGGGATTTACCTCAGAGGCACAGTGCCTGCCTGGCATGCCCAAGGTCATGAGTTCGATTCCCGGTACCGGAAAACAACAACAACAACAAAAATGATATCATACGGGATGTACAATCAGGGAAACTCTTGGTGGAACCAAATATCCATGGAGAGTGGAGGGTGGGAGTATCTGCATGTGAATGATAAAGGTGATTTGAATTAGAAATATAGAAGGCACCTAAAGGGGATGGAGAGGGCTAGGGGAGGCCTCCAATAGGGTCCTCGGCGGTCTCTGAATATCCAGGAGACTGATGCTCTTTGTGGTTGTCATAACATCAGCAAGAAGCGAAGTGGAAAAGTCATCAGCCAGGAGGTTGTGGGTGAATTTCCTCAGCCCGCCCTGTCCTGGTATAAAGGTGGCTGTGCCCTGGTCCCCCGCTCTGGACCAAGGCAAGTCTTATGGGTACCCGTTTTGTTTTACTGATTGGAGAAGGGTTTGATCATACTAACTGTAATTCATAATGTATGGGCATCTCTTATTTAAATAAGCCCATTCTTTGCCTTTAAGAAAAAGAAAGGCTAGAAGGAAATAAAATGCCACATACATGAGGCTGGGTTGTTTCTCTTTCTCTTGTGCTCTTTCCTTCTTGCTCGCTCTCTCTCTCCTTTCTCTTTCTTTTAAAAAATAAACTTTAGAACCCAAGGTAGCTGTATTTAAGCAGCTTTAATGTCCTTTCAGGGCTGTGCTCAGGGTTGTGGTCACTCAGGCAGCAGTAACTTTGAAAAAATGACCCGTCTACACCCAAACAATAACAGAATCCCCCTTTTTATGTTGGAAACGCCCACGGGCTTTCTGTGCGTCTCCAGACTCCCCACGTAGATGCAACTGTTTGACCAGCCTTCTACTGAACAACTTAATTAAGCAAAAGAAAACGTGTCAGTTTCTGCCAACCTCACAAAAACAGAGCTGTGGGGGTAAAAAGGGTCGGCCGAATTAACCCACATTCCTGAACGGGTTCACTAAAGCGAGGCCTGGCTTTGCGCAATGCCAAGGGGAACCGCGCGCTGGATTGCTATTCAGATTTATCAAGACATATTGTTCAGTAGATCATACTGAACACAATTAAAGCTGTAATACCTCGGGGGGCTACGGCTTGGGGGTGAGCTTAGCTTAACTTTAAGATGAAAAACAAAACAGAATAAAAAAAAAAACCCTTGTCACGACACGGTGCCTACCATTGACATTCTGCACAGTTACGGAGACAAAACAGTTTTCTCTGACCATATGAAAACAGCAAGTTGTTTTTAGTTTTTTCTCTTTCTTTTGCATCTCTGCCCTCCCTCTCACCTCCCTTTCCCTCTTCATGAAAGCACATACAATATGCAAAGCAACTGTATACTCTGCATGCAATTTGTACTGTCCAGACCAAACCCGAATTTAATCCTTTTTTTTTTTTGGTCCCGAGGGCGGGGAAATGTCCTTGCCTAAATCCTTCCCTGGAAGCTGGGAAAGCATAGGCCCCAGGAATCCTGTTTCCTAGCCAATTAAATTTAGTAGTTTTTTTTTTTTTTTTCCCTCTCCTCCAGGCTTGGGTTTTGATTTTGCTTCCTTTATGTGAAGCCAGGAGGGAGCTTAGCGCCCAGCACTCTGCCCCACCCCCACCCCTCCCTACCCGTGGAAGCCTCTCCCTGGTCACCAGGAAAAGCAAGGGCTTTCAGCGGCAGCCAAAGGGAACTTAGAAAGCCTGCCCATGCATTGGGGAAGAATTGGAGCAGCACCAGTCTGGCGTTGAGACCATGAGATTGTGATGTTTTTATTTCCAATTGTTCTCTCTTTCTATCTGTGTGTGTGTGTAGCAAGTCGTTACAGTGCTATTCTATGCAGAAAGCTGGGCCAAGACATAGATGCAAGCCAAGTTTAAGCCCCCTAATTTTGCAAGGAAGTGGTGATATCCATGTCTGCTGGTTGGCGGGTTTTAAGTTATACACCAGGAGGAAGAGGGTTCTCCAGGCCCTCAGGAGATAACGCACAAGGTTTTCCGTGGAAACAAGGGAGGGCCCTGACTATCTCGGGTCCCTGTGATGTAAGGGACTGTTTGGTTCAGAGGCACTTGTGCTCCATATCTACTGCAGGTGTCTGGTGTGGAAAGGTTCACAATGAAAGACTCAAATGGTGCTCAATTATCAGACCATATAGCAGCTTTTGTTTGCTTTGTCACTTGGGGAAAAAAGTCTAACTTTGGCTGGCTGAGTGAGCAAAATCTAGCCAACAGAGAGGCTGGACAGCCGGACAAGTGAGGGGAATTGGCAGACGCTTGGTTCAGATGAGAACAGAGCCTTCCTTTTGCACAGGGCGTATGAGCCGTGGAGTGCACTCTTCTGCAGATGTGCCAGGGATGCCACAAGCTGCTGTGACATTTTTCTTCTGCCTTTTCTTTTAAGCTCGTGACACCCATAGAAAGCTGGTTTCCTGGGAGGCTTGCGAACTGCAGAAGTTTACCACTGACTGGTGGAAACGTAGGCAAAACATGCCCAAGGCAGAGGACATCACTAACACAATGGGACCTGGAGTTCCTGGGTCAGTTATCCAGATAGTTCATCCCCAAGAATTATTTTGCTCTAAGTATACAGACATTCCAGGCAAAAGCCATCAAAATGGAAAAGTCATGAGGAGAATGACTTCTATTTCTACAGGCTCCTTATTGACTACAGAAAAACATTGACATGCTTGGTGGGGTGTTCTACGATCCAATACTCTTACATTTAAAAATCTTTTCCTAAAAAGCTCAGGCCACAAAGGAGCTTTTTCTTTTAATTAGAAGGGTGATGGTACCCTTTTGTAAACTATAGCTGTTCAGTGGAGTAGTCCTAGGCACTGCTAGTCCAGGGATCTCGGCTGTCCAAAAACGGTTCTCCTGGGGCCTGGTGGAAAATCTGAGCAGAGAGCTTTGAGAAGGCGCAATTCTCCAAGAATACACCCTCTCTCTCCTTTGAGGCAGGCACGCCAGCCGGCTGGGCACCTGGCCTTTGCTTGGGGCTCCCACCTTTCGTACATGTCTTGACTGTCCACCTAAGTCCCCAGGCCACCCTGTGCCTGTCACCACTGGGAGTCCAGCTACATGGATTCAAGCCTCCTTCCTGCTTCTTATTTATTTGTGTGGTGCTGAGGATGGAACCAAGGTCTTTGGAATGTGAGGCAAGTGCTCTATTACTGGGCTGCATCTCTAGCCCTTTTTCTGCACTTCTTTATTGCAACGTTGTGATGTTAAACAAATGACTGAACCCCCTGTATCTCACTGAACTGGTCTGTAAAACACAGCCAATAGTAGGGTCTCTCTCACGGGGCTGGGGACATAATTTCACCAAGCTCAAGTGAGTTAATTAGTGCAAAGGGCTCAGAAGCTGGTCTGGGCAGTAGCAATTGTTATTCTTCCCTGAGTTGGTCTTCCATCTCCTGCAGGCCCTGAGCATTACTTTATTTGTTTGGGGATGTGCAAGCACAGGTGGAGATTTGGCTGGAAACCCTTTCTTGTGTTGATGTGGGTTGAGCGCCCTGCTTTTCCAACCAAGCTAGAGTGCTGGTCCTTTCCTTGAGCAAATTTTGGCAATGTGAAGGCCTGATTGACATCACATAAGGTGGCGAATGGGAGTGAAAAAGCGGAGGTTCTCAGCACCCACAGGGACTCAGACACAAACCCCTGCAGGAGCTCCAACTTCCTCCACATTAGGGAACAAAGGTCAGAGATGTCAAGTGACTGACCCAGGGTTACATAGCAAAGGCCGGGACTAGAACCCTGGTCTTTAGGTCTGAGCTATATGTTTTTGCTTGCCACATTCAGAGGGCAAGACATGTAGCATAGCACTGGACAGATCCTCCTACTTACTCCTTTCATGAACAGATGAATTTCACACACTAGGTCAGGGTGAGTATCTGAGCTGACATACGGCAGGGCAGTGCCATAGTGGCTGCGTCATCTATGCACACAAATGTGACAGAACATGGGGACCTGGACAACTCTGAGTCCCCAGTCCCACCTCTGACACCTATCCCTGGCCTCCCTAGAGCCTGCCTTGGCTGCCTGGGCCAGCGATTAGTGGCCAGCAGGTTTCCTAACAAGCCCGAGCTTGAAGGGAGCCTCTTGTTGGGTGAAATTTATGACTAACACTTCCTCAGAGACTTCCCACGTTGAATTGTTGACCTCACCGCCTCCAACAAGGGAAGGGTGGGGAGGGGAGGGGCCGGTGGGTGGGGATGTAGGGAGAGGGAGGGAGGGGTCCAGGACAGCCTGCAGATGCTGGGCTGTACATGTGCGGGGGAGGACAGAGCACCAGCTCCACACCCTTCCCAGTGACAATCAGTGACCCGCCCAGCTTGCGACGACCCCTCCTCCACTCTGCTGGTCTTACCTCAAACTCCCTCTCGGAAAGAGTGTGGGTTGCTGGGAGACCTGATTCCAGGCTGTGGTCCCCTAACTATGTTTTGTAGACGTCCCTTCATCTCACGTTGTATTTGGATAGTCTCTTCATTTCTTCCCTGGCTAAGTGAAATCCCTGAGCACTTGGTGGGGCTGTCACTGCTACTAGCTCCTTCTTCCCACTTGAGGGAGAGAAGACTCCTCCCCGGGGTCTCTTGGTTCATTGTTTTCAAACTTGGCAGCACACTGGAATCATCTATTCCAGATACTCAGGAAGCTAATGCAGGAGGATTACTAGTTCAAGGCCAGCCTGGGGAACTTAGTGAGACTCTGTCTCAAAATCAAATAAAAAAGACTCAGTTGTGGAGCGCTTGCCTAGCATGCATGAGACTCTGGATTCCAACCCAGGAAATAAAGAAAAAAATTGATAGGGTCTTTCACTCTTCAGAGAGGTTGGTTTCCTCTGTCCAGGATGAGGCCAGGCAGTCTGGCTTTAGGTCTCCAGTTGTTCTAATATTCAGCTGAAGTTGGAGTACCATCACTCAGAGTCATCCTTCCATCATTTTCAGAGTTGTACTTACTCAACATTGTCCATTGGAAAGTAAGCTTCAACTTTGGCTTTAAACTTACAGATTAATAAGATAATTGCTGGACTGGTGACCCATCTAGCTGGCAACCATTTGCCAAAATGAACATGAGCTAACCAATGCGTTCTTTATGGTGACAAGGGCAGGTATCTTGTGGCTCCTTGTGACCAGTGTCCTCAGATGTGTTGACCGGCATCTGGTTACACCACTGTGGTCCCATAGTCCTGGGATTAGACAGGCTCATCCTTTCCCAGGTCCTGCAGAATGTGGTACCATCTCCCTCATCAGACCTGTGCCCAAGTCCTGGGGGATCCTGCCATACCTTGAGGAGTAGGGAAGAGTATACCGCATCTCCTTTCCTCTACTGAGTCTTCAGCATTTATGTTAAATATTGCTTCCCCATAGCAGCATCCCCGGACCTTCCAAACCATATGAGAGCTCCCTGTTGTGTGTGCACCCCACCTGGGTCCTTCTCCTGCACAGTCATTACCACATAGAAATTTAGTAAAAACAAATTGTATAACAAGACGCTTGTTATCTGTTTCCTTGCCCAAGATGTGAACTCCACGGGGACATGAAACATGAACTGTCTTAGTCCTTGCTTCCATTCTAGATTCATAGTAAGCCCAAGCAGATGGATCACCTTTGTCACTTACAAACCCATCTTTGGGATTTAACCTTATGTTTGCATTGATTTTGCGACTCAGTCTTAGGGGCTGGTGTATAGGAGTTTGACTCATTGGAGTGCTTGGTTGTGTGGTGTGTGTTCTGTTGTTGATGGTGGTAAGACTTTTGTATAGCACTTTGTGCCTGAGTTTACTCAGTTATGAAACCAGTGAAGAGTTATAGAAAGCTTCTTGGGCACTCTGGGAGACTGAGGCAGGAGGCTCACAAGTTCAAGCCTACCCTGGTCAACTTAACAACTTAGAGAGATTCTGTCTCAAAATTAAAAAAAAAAATGTTCTGGGGATGCAACTTAATGTGAAGGCCTGGAGTGCAACTCCCAGTACAAAAAAGAAAAGAAAAAGAAAAGAAAAAACCAGTTTCTGGGACCTCAAAGAGGAGGCATGCTACTGTAATGAAAAATGAAGTTTCATATAAACAATACGTTTTAATATCTTTTTTGTTATGAACATTTCCTAGAGAGTTGGCATTGGTATTCTTAAAATGTTTCCAAGAAGGATGATCGTTAAGGTTCAAATACGGTAATCATCAAGGTAAAATGAGAAAAGGAAACTAAAATTGCCATTTCCTCCTAACGACACACCCATGATGCAAGTATAATTCTTACCATTTCACAGATGCGGAAATGGAAGCTCAGAGGCTTAGTTACTTCCCCATGTTGCACAGCTAGGAAAGCATGAAAATAAAACTTGGAAGCAAGGATCCCAAGCCTTCTCCTTCCCACTGCTTCACTTTTTTGGAGATGAAACCTTCCCTTTGGCCATCTCTCTCCTGTAAGGATAAAGTACTTCTGAAAAAAACTCCATAGGAAATCCCAAAGCTTGTATTAAATCTTTACAAAACACCCAAATTTTGTAATCTTTGAAATTCTGTGATCAATTAAAGAATTTAGCACCTAGTCGAGATAGCATAGAGCGGTTTTCTTTATAGACCAGAGTGATCCAAATCTTCATAGCAGACCTGCTACAGATCACGTGGCCCAGTAAAGAACAGCCTAGCACAGGGTCGGACTACTGGTATTATCTGGAGAAAGCTGACTGATTTGTGTTTACCATGTGTCATGCATGAGATACAAGACTAGAGATCTAACAGACTTTATTTTATTATCCCATTGCTGACACAGATATTATTCTGTATCTACATATTATTGAGCCTGATCATGTCTTTTACTTCCTCTTTTCTCCACTGAGGACTTTTACATAGTTTTTAAAAACAAACCCCAAAGCTCTGAAAATAGCTCTTGAGTTTTCAGATATTTTAAAGCACAAGTTTCTTATTTTATTTTTCCCCAGGAATTCTGCTTCCTATGTCTCCTTGTCATTTTTCTCACCCTCCAAAAAAGTCCTTTTTTCTTTTTCTTTAGTACCTTTTGTGTGGTTTTATTTATAAAGATTGTCATGCTTCATTGGATATACTCTGAAGGATAATGGGTATTCTAGATCTGACCGGATTTAAGGGTATTCCAAAAATTATCTCCTATGAAATTGAGATTCAAGAAAGGCACAAATCCTAGAGTTACCAAGGTACTAAGTAAACAAGATAGTTCTTTGGATAATGGCCCTAAAACAATTCTTATCACAAAGATTCATCAAACATCTTACTAAAAATCCAGACTCTGTTTTAGCCTGTTTTGTATTGCTATGATGAAATTCCTGAGGCTGGGTAATTTATAAAGGAAGGAGGTGTAGTTGGCTCATGATTCTGGTAAAGTCCAAACAGCATGGCCTTGGCACCTGGTGAGGCCCCCAGCCATTTCACAACACAATGAGTGACATTTCTTGGTGGAGCACTAGAGAGGATCACATGGCAAGAGAAAAAGAGACTAGGGAGGGCCCGGCTCTTGCTTTTATATAAACTTGCTCTTTGTGGACTAAGTGAAGCCATTCATTCCTTCATGAGGGGCATCGTGACACTGTCACCTCCCACTGGGGCTCCTCTCTTAAAAGTCCTGCCACTTTTCAGCACCATTACATGGAGGATGAAGTTTCTAGAACATGAGCCTGTGGGGACCAGCCATATGTCTACACCATGGCAGACAATGTTGTGTACTGGACTTCATAAGCCTCAAATATACACGGTACCATTTCTACTCTTCAAAACAAAGAGAATGCTAATGAAGTTTTCCTGCCATAGTAAGATCATTTTGAGTTTTTTCCAAGGAGAGCAAGAAGAAGGCTGTGGAAGAGACCTTCCTAGCTGACTGGGTGGCAGTTCCATCTACAGAGATGGAGGATGATGGAAAGTCCAGTGTGTGGGAGGAAAGATCTTGAACTTTGATTTGGATGTTGTATTAGATACCTTCAAAACATCCAGCAGAAGATGTGGAGTAGGTAGGTGGGGACATGATCTCTGAAGAGGGAGACTGACAGTTAAGCATCACAGCCACACAAATGGCTGTTACAGACATGAACAGGGAGATTTCCCAGGAAGATTTAGAGTGAAAGGAGGATAACACCTAGATTTAACCTCAAGGAAGTTCCATATGTAGGTGTCCAGTGGAGAAGAAACTTGGAGGGGAAAGGCTAAGATGACGTGGCTGAAGAAGTAGCAATGAAAGCAAGACAAGGTACAATTTTGAGACTGCCAAGTGCAAAGTCCTACTGCTTCTTGTGATGCCCCCAGGCCACCTTTTCTATTTTCCCATTCCTTCTCAGCAATCCAGATCTCCTCAGCTCTATCTTTGCAGTCCCTAATTTTACTGGAGCTTCCTTTCTAGCCAAACTCAAAATGTTTTAAATTATTCTGCAGGGCTCTTTGCTCTAGATTCTCAGCATAAATCTGAGAAAAGCCCCCCAATAGTAGCCATACCACTGCTTTAACATTAGACTGCTTTGAAATTTCTTCTGCCAGATTAATTAGTCTGCCACTCTTAGTTTTAGCCTCAGGCAAAGTCTCTGGACATGACTAAAATACAGACAAACTTTCTGTCAGGCCATAGCACACATCATCTAGAGTCCAACAACCACTGTAGTCCTTCTTCCCAGCAGAAACCTCTGGAACCTGATCTTTACTGGCAGGGTTTCTATCAGCCTTCTGGTCTTCTGTAGTCTGACTAAAATCTCCCATATGGTACAGCTTAAGTCATTCCAGATCTACTTTTTCAGCCAGTATCTCTGAATCATTACAAACTCTTCCCACAAGCCATTCCCAAAGGCCCTTGAACCACATCACATGGTCAGGAATAATCACAGCACTGACCCCACTTCTGGTGCCAAATTCTGTCATAGTTACTATTTTACTACTTTGTTGAGACAAAGTACCTGATACCCAAAGTTAAAGAAGGAAGGGTTTACTGAGCTCACAGTTTGTAGAGGTTTCCGTCCATAATCGGCTGGCTCCAAGACAGGGTGGCACGTGGCAGAGGGGCAATAGTTCATGGTGGCAGAAGACAGCAAAAGCAAGCAAAAGAGAGAGTGAGACAAGCCTCTTTCTGCCCCCCTTTTTTAAATCTTATCCAGATTGCTAGGATTAGGGCAGTTCCAATCTAACCAGTGGACTGATCCAGCAACCACCACCCTTAATTCTAGCACCCTTAATCCTAGCATTGACCCATGAATCAATTACAAACTGTAGATTGAGCTGCCTCCAAAAAGCCCCATCTAAAAGTGCATGAGGCTTTGGAGAGACATTTAGATGCAAATGATAACGGTTATTTTGCACTTTTCACCCTCATTCCCCAAACAGGTCCAAACATCCTTCCTTGAACTCCTGAGTCTGAGCACTCAGCAGCATCCCTGGGACTGCCTGGTGTGTGTCTTGGTCCTTCTAGAAGCACAACATAGAGATCCAATCCTCCACGGCTCCTACAGATGTTGTTTTACCTGTTCTCTCACAAAGCAGACCAAGATGGTGCATGCCTGTAATTCTAGCACTTGGAGAGCTGAGGCAGGAGGATGACAAGTCTGCCTAGTCTGGGCAAGTTCATGACTTTGTCAGACCCTGTCACAAAATAAAAATATAAAAAGGGACTGGGGATTTAATTTGGTGTTAAGGTCCTGAGTTCAATCCCCAGTACCAGAAAAGAAGGGGGCAGGAGACCAACAATGGACTTGATTGCTTTTTCATTTACCCTTCTTTTCCTTCCACCTCCATGATTCTTAAAACTCTTTCCCAGAGCACCGACGGGGCTTCAGACTTAGTTGTGTGGGTTTAAATTTTGGGCCCTAAGGCACAGATTCCAGGGCTTCACTGCTGACTGGGGGCATAGGTATGCTACAGGGATTGTTCTATAGCTCAAAGGTCAGACTTGTCCCGGTTTGCTTGGATCTGTCCCCTTTCCACACTTGTCTGAGTTACTTTTTTCTCATTGCTGAGGCAAAATATCTGACACCCAAAGCTAGGGGAGGAAAGGTTATTCTGGCTCACAATTTGTAGAGGTTTCAGCTCATAGTTGGGTGGCTCTAAGGCATGGTGGCATGGCAGAGGAGAAACAGTTCATGGCAGGCAGAAGGCAGCAAGTAACAAAGTAGTGAAGCAGCAAGTGATGAGTAACAACCCTCCTTCTGTCTCTTATATCCTATCCAGGCTACCTACCCTTAAGGTGAGTAGTACTCACACTGAGGATGTAGCAGCATTAATCCTATCATTGCACCATAAATCACCTCCAACATCACATCCTTAATCCCAGCATCACACACCTTAGGTCCAGTGACCTCTGCAAAGCCCCACCTATGGCCCCAGGAGGCTTTGGGGGGACATCTAGATACAAGCCATAAAGGCACTCACAGTCCCACATCCGGCAAACTGGAGCAATGTGTTACTCTGTCCTCAGCCTGAGCCTATGTCTTATAATCAGTTTCTATATGTGCTGTGACAGGGAGCAAAACCTCAACCTTAACTTTAACCTTTATCTTTTTCTAATTACAAAGGAGGCAGATTTCTCTTGGAGAAGTGACAACATCCTCTGTTCTTTCTTCTTTGCTGATGTTCTGGAAGGCAGCATTAGGACTATTTTCTTTCTCCAAAAATTTTTTATCTTTTCTCATTGTAACAAGAATACATGATTTTAGATATTTTAGACAAAAAAAGGAAGGAATTTAATTCACTAATAATTCCACCCCCAAAGGGATGCTAATGGTGAAGATGATGCAGATTATGATAATAAGCATTCCTGAAAGTCTGTTGTAAGTGGGGCTGTTCTAAACTCTTTACATAGCTTAATACATTTAATCTTCAAAATTCCTTTTTTTGCAGGTGAGGATACTGAGGCACTGGAGTTTAATTAATTTGCCCAAAGCCTCAAAATTGCTGTTTGATTTCCAGACCCATATTTTAAACAACACACCATGCTTCAGAGTACCGGGGATAGTCCCAGCTGTTAGCAGTTCCTAAATTATGTCTTCTCTGAGCGTGGGCATTCTTTAAGTATCCTGATGAGAAATGGACCACAGTTAGGGTCCTTGTCTCCCACTCACTGAGGCAATTCAGGGCAAGAAGTTTATACCCTCCCTTCATGTTCTTGTTCAATTTTACTTCCAACCTCTGTTTTACTTCTTAAATCTTTGCAATTGGGGTCCCACGTGTAAACTCACACTGTGACATTGTGACATGAAATAGTACACTGACTAGTTCAAGATCTCAGCCAACTTTGGTAGGGGGTTCTATGAAGAGCTCCCTGAATTCCCATCCTTTCATAGGAGGCTGGGGAGGGGCCCTCACCCAAGAGCCTGAGTAGCCCAGTGGCTGGTCCTCTGCTTCTGTCTCCTTTCAGATCACCCTGCCTTCTACCCACCTGGGGAATGAATGAGGTCCTGAACCCCCTCTTGGAGCGATGGAGATCCGCAAGTGGCTGGTGGTCCGAGGAACCTGCTCAGACAACTCTCATCCTCCAGCCTGCCTCACTCCCAGGTCCCTCCAGCTCCTACATGAGAGTCTTTGTTCCTCCCCTGGACACCCCAGGCCACAGGAGGTTAAGATCCTGCCCTTAACTCTGTTGTTCTCAGTGGGTGTCTCCTTTCCCCTGCTGCCTCTCTGGACCAGATGACAGTACTCGGTGACCTTTCACAGGAGCACTTCACGCCTTTGTGCTAAGCGATTGTCTTCCTGTGAGCGTCAGTGCTGTCAGCCTGCTCTGGGCGCGGTGGGAGGGATGATCCGGAGGGACGCAGGGCTGGAGCAGCGGCAGACACTGCACTGAGGGACAGGCCAGCAGCGACCGTGACCTTTAGAGGAAGCCAGGACCAAATCCTCTCATTTCCAACCTTGGGGTGACTCAGTCCTTCCACGGGGTGTGCTTGAGAGGAGTAGCTCCTCTCGCCAAGTAGGAGCCAACAATTGCCTGCCGAGGGCCGGGGCCAGGCCGCTTCCCCAAGTTGACTTGTGCCCAACTGTGCAGATGGGACTCAGGCTCGACAGTGTGGCTCCAAGCAGAGTCTGCCGCGGCTGCATATTTTTCCTTCTTCCGTGTCTATTAGGAAAGAAATGTAAAATACTTTCAGCCGTGTTAAGGTTTCTATCGAAGGCCCCCCAAGAGCCTCGTGCACTTATAAGGGTTTGTGAAAGGTGACCGGATTATGGGGCTCATAGCCGCCTTGCTGAAGCCAACACGAACTTTTCCTCCTTCAAAATTTGGGTGTCTAGTATTTTGTCCCAGTGATTAGGAAAGTGACTAAGACAAGCTCCCTGGGAAAGGGCTCTGTGTACAACTCAGAATGTAGTAAATATTAACTGTGGTTCTATTACTACTATGTTAGGCCTACTATTATTATATTGTTACAGTTTTTCAGAGCACTGCATTTCCTTATGCTTTGATAGAGTATTGAAATAAAAAAGAGGAAATAATATAGCCCATATGATTCTAGTTATATAAAAATAACAACACATGTTCTAGTTACATAGCCACAGAACGAACGACTAGAAGCGAAGCCTTCAGCACTGACAATGTTATCAGTAGGAGGTGGAATTCCGCCAGCCACAGTTCCTTTCGCTCTGTATTTCCATATTTGCTTGAATGTTACAAGGACCTATATTTTTTGTAATCAGAAATACTGTTGTCCTAAAAATATGCTTTTCTGTATTCTTTGTGTGTTCTAAAGAATTCTCTATTCCCATTTTCCTGAAAAATGAAGCAACTGCTGCTTTTCTAGAAGCCCAGCGTGAGTTGTTTGAGAGCGTCTAACCTGATGTAGACTGCTATCTTCTACAAAAGACTTCAAAAAGGACCCAGGCAGAAATAGCACTTTGCTACCCTGGCCCTTGAGGCATCAAAGGCAGAAAAGGCATGTTTCCTGTGCCTTATCCTGCCTGGGAAGGATCTGCCTGTTCCGTTTGGATCTGCCAGTCTTTCTCCAGTAGGGCTATGTGCAGTGGGTGGGCAGAATCAGCAGTCCCTGGGGCCTTGGAGGCTGCAACTGCTGTGCAGCTATTATTGCTGCCCCTAGATTGGTCCAGTTGCACCAAAAACCACCTCTGTCCAAAGGTGCCTGAAGGCACATGTGGCAAAGGCACATTCAGAGATGTGCTCTGGCTCTGCTTCCGGTTCCAGATGCAACTGTGTGGCCCGTCTGTAGCAGCAAGCAACACTTTTAAGCTGGATGTGCCTCCTGTTCATCCCACCTGGTATATTCTCCCCGTTTTCCTAAGCCCGCAGATGGTGTCTTGCAATCCAGTGGAACCAAAGAGTTTGTTTGAACAGTCAGTGAAATGGTACAGGCTTGGGAAGATATGGCTGGGGAGTATTTCTCCTGATCACAATTGGTGTTAGACAAGTTTGGAGGTCACCCAGGCAGTTTTTAAGTGCCTCCACCCTTCTGAACCCTGCCACAGGCTTATATCCCCCAAGCCTCTTATGAGAACTGCCTTAGAGACGGAGAGCAGATAAGGAAGCCAGGCTCGAGTGAGAGAGAAGGAGGGCAAAAAGGGCCTGTACTCGAGAACCGCTCCCTGCACTTCTCACAGGCAGTGTGTATCCGGACACGCAGAGAGGGAGCTGCATTTCACAGGGGTTGGGTTAAGACCCCAAAAGCTGATAAAAGCTCTTAAGTTGATAGCTGATTTAAAAAAAAATAAAAGAAGCTGATCACCCTAGGAAAGATTTTTCTTTCTTCCTTTTTCCTTGTATCTTTTGGGCTTCTTCTCTTTCCTTTTCTCTCTCTGTCTTTCTTTCTCTCTTCCTGTCTCCTCTTTCAGAGCCTGCTTGTTACTACTCTGTTCTTGTTGACCTTGGGAGGCTTTTTTTTTTCATAATTTGAAAGAATTAAAAATTATAGCATCCATGAATAAATATAACTCTTAGCTCCTTCTTATGAACTGAATGCAATCAGGAGATAAATACAGTGAGTGTTCCAGGAAAGAAAAAAGTGAAGAATAGAAAATTGTTTAAGTGGCCAAAGAAACTTTATCCTATTGTGTGGCAGGCCAAGCTATGCCAGCTATATGTAAATGCAAGCCGTGGCCTGTGTTCATGTGTCCACTTTGAAGTTGCCATCTGAATTTAATTCTGCCTTTGTGATTAAATCAGGCCATTACGTTTAATCTCACTTAATAGTAAGAAACGTGCTTTGTTGTTTTCTATAGGCAACATATTCTGCCCCTAACATATACAGCTTGGTATTCACACTTTACTATTAATCCCCGATGGCTGATAATTGCTTCATCTCCAAGCCTTCTGTCCAATTCACAAGGGGCTGATTGCAACTATTCTTCCCCTATACATTAATGCACTGTTTGGGTCTTGCTTCTTTGGCTCAGTGAACCCTATCAAGCCGTCCACATTTTCTGGGCATGTGGGTGTATTGTGAGATGTTAAATTAAATTCTGTGTTGAACCCCCTAAACACCAGAATCTATTAGCCCCTGCAACTTAGCTGATTGACAAGTGGGACTACTTTTACACTCAGAATCCTGCAGTAAAAAAACAGCAACAACAACCGACTGAATATTTTGTTTCTGGCCAAAGTCCGGGGTCTTCTTGTCTCTGGCGTGCTATTCACATGCTCAGGACCACAGCAGGACCAATCGCATTATTGCCATGACATTTCATTCATCTTCCATTTGTCTGTTTTGTTATTTCCCTGGGAAAAATTATTAGACCTCCAGAGAAGCACCATTCATTGCTTTAAGGTTTGAAATTATTTTCTCCTTGATCTTTTCCCCAAAAAATGTTTTGGATGATGATTCTTATAGCTCTCTCCACTTTCTACCTGAGACGTGAATTACTCAGGCATAGAGATCTCAGAAGGCAAAACACCAGCTGAATGAACAAACTTCTGTCTTTCTTTTTCGCACCTAGTGTAACAGATACAGCTAATTTTAATGTTAGCTTTACAAAGAGAAAGGGTTTTCCTTTCTGTGACCTATTCATTAGGTGGGCAATAGTTACTGAGCTTTTCATCGGGTTAAATTAGCAATACTATTATTACTGATTTGACTCTGTAGTTCTTAAAGTATAATTAGCTGCTTTTGTTTGAGTCATATTAACCACATGTAGTACCTAGAATTTCAACTGAACCCAGAACACATACATAACCATTTTGTTCCACTAAGAACTTTGTCTAGTTTTGTACAATTTTGGCCTCCTGGTTACCCTTGGAATTCCTGTGAAATCCACTTGGATGCTTTTAATTTCTTTTTCTGCCTTTGAAAGCAATTTTATTTAATTTTGGTTTTATGTATTGTATAACTGTAATGCATGTAGTTGTATATTATACATCAGGTAATAAAAGTTAGCTTATATGTGTCTAGAAAAACGCTAAAAATATAGAAAAACCAAGGAAACAGCAAAAAATTTTCCAAATCCTTTCAATACTGCTGTCATTATCATTTTGGTATATTTTTTAGGTATATTTTTTCTCTATACCTTACCTATAAGTAGGCTTGCAATAAATAATCATATATGTTAGCAAATATAAATTAATAAATAATGAAACAGGTTGGGATTAATAGTGCTTTATTAAATGTTAAATAACTTCTACTCTGATGAGCTACTTTGAAGATACAATACACAGTGTATTAGCTATTGTTATGCATTCATTTTGTTATAAAATTTTGTTTAATTTTTTTGTTAAGGAGATAAAAATGATAAGTAGCAAAATAAACGTCAGATAACTAATGCAATGAAAAATGTGTGCCACAGAGGTAGTAAGGGGTCTTATTTTTAAGACAAATTTTTAAATTTTGAAGTAATTTCAGACTTATGGAAAAGTTGCAAAAAGCAGTACAGAGAGCTCACATATATCCTGCAGCCATTTTTTCCTGTTGTTAACATCTTACATAAGCGCAATAGACTTGTCACAACAAGGAAACACATATAATTAAAAGCTACAATTAGTACTATTTTGGTTCTTAACATGCTTCCTTCACCATGGAAATAAATATTCTCCTATGTCGTTCAATTCCCTATCATTCTTTAAACAGGAATCTAAACTAGTAAGTACAGCTATCAAGTGAGTTGGGTTTCAGGTAAAATGCAGATAGTGTCTAATTAGAAAGCCGCTCCCAGCAAAGCTCCAGTCACTGCACTCCTCTGGAGAGGAGTTTTACCCAGGAGCAGCCCATTCCAACCCTAAATCTGCCACCGTGCCCATGGCAAGAGACATGGTCAGCACCTCGGGGAGCATTAGTTGAGAGCCCTGGGCCAGCCTTTGCAGAGGAGGCTTTTAGTACCAGCGAAAGGAGCCCAAGCACCACTATTTCCAGCTTTTCTTTGTAAACTTACAAGAGATATACATTTTCATTGTAGAAATTCTAGAAAATATACGTAGAAAAAAAAGAAGCAAGCAAAATGCATTCAGAACACAACTACCTTGAGATCACCATGATCAGTTAATTCGCAGACACTTGTTTGGAATCTCACTGCACTGTAATCTATCTGTTCTCTTATACCATGGTCACTTTTCTCTACCCCTGAATATTCTTATAAAAATTTCTGCCTGTGTGATTATAATGTCATCATAATTATTTGACCCCCATTTCCTACTTTTGGACATTTAGAGTGTTTCCAACTTTTTCCTACTATAAAAATACTGTCATTTGCCCCTGTTATATTATTTTTTCCTATTATAAAGTCTGTAGCTAAGTAACATACTTTATTATTTTCTCAGGAAAAATCTTCAATGGTGAAATTAACGGATTAAATGAAGGGTGTCCAATTTGTACCTCTCCCGTGTGGTGCTTTCTAAAAGTGTTAGAAACAGACAGACAGACAGACAAAGTTGCATTTCACTGCTGGAGGAACCATTGTAGAAGTGTGATTTTCAGAAGAAAATACCACTTCCTTAACATGGCTTTGGAAAATTGATTAGAAATATCTGTTTAGTCAACTGTGTGGTTAACCAAGAGCTCCCACAGGAGAGAAAGGGGTGTATGTGTGGGGGGGTACTTAATACAAGTATAAATACAAATAAAGAAGGAAAAAAGAGGCAATCACAAATTGTTATTGTGTGGCTCAAAATCATGTTGCTTTGACAGTTATCACACGTGTTCAAAATATATAAACAAGTTTCTATATGTAGCTCTAGGTACAGAAACAATGATTCCTATGTATATTTTCTTAAATCTCTCTATCGTAAGAATGCATTCTTATTGAAATTTTTAAGAGAAAATATAGAAATGATGCTATGTGGACTCCTTTTAGCGGCACTCAGACATAAACAAGATAAAGCCGTTGTAAGTAAATGGCAAACTATTCACTTTCTCTTGTAGAAATGGGGTTTCATATTGGCAGATATGACTGCTGTGCTGCTGACTGCTCAGTTCCAAGAAAATTTTGAGCTTAATATCTGTGTTAACTTGTTATAATTGAGATAATTTAATTGTCTATACGTAATTATGGTTCTGCTGTCTTATTCCATTAGAACTGTTGATTTTAGTTTTAGTTTGTATTATACTAAGTAAGATGTAGCACATAAGAATTCCATGTGATTCTTGTAAATTCTCAACACATCTTATCAGGTAAAAGAAGGATTTTGAAAAGGTGTCCTGGGAAATGTGGTCAGCCCTGGATCTGTAGGTTTTCATCTATAAATGCAACCAACTTTAGGTTGAAACAGTTTGGGAAAAAATTGCACCTATACTGAACATGTACAGATTTCTTTTCCTTGACATTGTTTCCTAAACAAGATGGTACAGCAGCTACTTACATAATATCTACACTGCATTAGGTGTCATAAATAATCTAGAGGCGTCTGAAATTGTACCAATTGTGTAAAAGTTATATGCAAACATTATGCGATTTTGTATAAAGACCTTGAACATTCTCAGATGTTGGTATTTGTGAGAATACTGGAACCAGTCCCGCATAGATACACCCACCAACAACTGCAGAGAAAAAGTAGCTAAAGTATCTGTACTCCAGAGAGATTAATTCTAATACTGTGCTTATAAAAAATATTCTGTTCTACACAAGCCACAACTTGCAGGGACCACGTTCTATACTGGGAGTGATAATAAGCGGGTTGAAAACTGTAAACTCCACAGATAGATTTTTGTAACTCAAGCTTAGAGGTACCCATCACCCCTAATTCCTGAGAGGAAGAGGCCAGTAAATGAAAGCAAGTGCCAGGGAAACAGAAAGATGGAAGATAAGTTCATGAAACACGAGGACCACAACTTTCCTGGGACCCCATGTGACCTGCAGCTGTGTGTGACATGTGGGCCACCATTACATTACTTTTGCCTTTGGGAGCCTTTCCTGGGCATTCCTCAGCAACAGCCCACCATCATTCCTCTACTTCAGAGCATTAAATTGGTAGCCAGAAGAATGATAGGCAATATGTCCTCCATATTTGAATTTTACTATAGAAATTCCTTCAAAAAGTAGGAAAGAGTTTAATCTCTGGAATGAGTTTTCTATTTGAAAATGTGATGGAAGGAATTAGATTAAGATTGCATTTCACTGCCTGGGTCTCATAGTCTGTCTTCCTCTCTTTCTTCCCCTATTCCTTTGTCTTTCTTTCCTTTCTTCCTCATTCTCTCCTGCTCAGATTTATCCAGGGTTTGCCCTATTTTTGAGCACAGCCAAGGATGGAAGGCAGCATTAGATCTGATACCTGTCCTAGAGGAAATGCAAAGGAGAGGGAAGGATTTCCTGTGTGAGTGATGAGGTGTGAAGGGCATTTGGGTCAAACCTTGAAGAGTTGGTAGGATGGCAGCAGATGGGCCAGGAGGGGACGCTGAGGCTGACTGGATGGTGGAAGGAAATTTCAGTATGCGGAGTCCTGAGGAGGGAGAGACACAGGGTTTGCAGGTGGGGTACGTGAAGGGAAGAGCATTATAGGGGAATAGTGGGCTGTGGGACCCTGCATTACAGGACAAGGGGGTAGAAATGGTTGCATTTTGGATACTTTGTTATCAGAAGTTTGGCTCATTGGCTTGATAAATATTAATCAAAAGCTCTCAGCAGAATGCAGCACAATTATGGGGTAGTATGTCTGCTTTTTGAGGGACTCTCAGGTGGAGGAACTGTCAACCAGCTGTGTTATGGCTGAGATCCAAAATGCTCCCCTCAAAGGCTCACTGTGTTGAAGGCTTGGTTGCTGCTGATGGGTTTGAGGAAGTTATTTGATTACGAGGGCATTAACCTTACCAATGGATTAATCCACTGATGAACTCCATTGATGAGTTGATGGCTGGGGAGGCTTTTAGGAGGTGGGGTTTAGTTGAAGGGAATGGTGATGGAGGAATGGCCTTGGAGACTTTGTCTTGTCCACTAGCCCCTTCCTCTCTGGCTCTTCCACCTGCCCTGCTTCTCACCTGCCTAAGATGAGCAGCTTTGCTCCATCACACATGTCCACCATGTTTCTGCCTCACCTCAGGTTCACAACAATGGAACCAGCTGACCATGGACTGACACCTCAGAAACCATAAGCTGGAATAGATCTTTTCTCCTCTAAGTTGATTTTCTCAAGTCCATACTCACACGTGTGAAAAGCTGACTAACACAAGTTGTAGTCAAGAGTCTCATGATTCATCCAAATAGTCTAGAAAACATTCAGGTAAAATCATTCACTTCTAGTGAGCCAGACTGGTATTTTGAAAAGATAACTTTGTTCTATACTGAGCCTGTTTATGTCACAGAAATGAGTTTGCATAATCTAGTCTGCTTTTATGATATAAATAATACCTGTTTGCTTGAATAAACTGTCAGTGTGCCCACAGGGAGCCTGGGGAGTTCTTGTAGGAATTGTACAACTGGGACCTTCAAGTGACAGGGGGACATGGGATCATAGAGGCTTTTCAGAGACCATCAGACAAGCTCATCTCTCACCTGCTAAAAGGAGGTAACCAATTTTTAGAATAAACATGGGCATGTGGGATATCGAGGCACATGCCTGTAATTTCAGCTACTCAGGAGGCTGAGGCAGGAGGATAACTTGAGCCTAAGAGTTTGAGGCCAGCCTGAGTAATATAGTGAGCTCTTGTTTCAAAAAAAAGAAATGGAGCCAAAGGGTTGGAGAGTGGTAGAGTGCTCCTGTAGCATGTGTGAGGCCCAAGGTTCCATTTCCAGTACACAAAAAAAGAAAAACACAGAAATCATGACAGAGTGTTGATGGGAATAGTGCTCTGTATAGCGGCTTTGGGAACCAAGTAAGAGGTCTGAGGTCTGTTGGGTTTTGAAAGAGGCTTGTTTCACGCTAGCACTACACCTACAAACCAAAGCCATTTATTTTCAGGCCTTGTCTGTGTCTCTGCAAATCTCTGGGTGAGATAGGAAAGCACTCGGGAGCTCTCCATTTAAGAGATGACCAAAGAATAAAAGTTAGGATGTTGGTGCTGTACTGATTCACTTGCTGCCCTTTCTTATGTTTCTCTTTTTTTCTTTTTCTTTCTTTCTTCTGATCTGCAACATTATGGACTAATGAGAAATGATTTCACTTGACAGAGAAAGATAACATCATCTGAAAACCTCCCAGAAATAGCACTGTGGCTCCCTGTTCCTTCCCTTGGGTTTTCCAGCTATTCTTGGTTGAACCTGATATGGGTTTTCCCAGGGTAATTCCCCACATACAGCCTCCCAAATCAGAAAGAAGCCCTGATTCTCACCCTTGTTGATGGTGTTGAATCATACTACAAGGCTTGGAAGGATCTCTAGTTTCGCTTTGGAACAGAAGACATAATTTTATATTCACTCTTTTATCTGGCCCCGGAGACCTGATTTGCCTTCTCTAGGCCAAGAGAAATCTGTATAATCCAGGTTCTTTAAAAATGGAATTCTCAGTTTAAAAAAAAGTGATCCAGGCTGACCTGATCTATTTGATTCAATCCTGAAGAGGAGAAATTAAAACAGGGTATAAATGTTGAAGAGACAGACTAGTTTATGGCTTAGATGGACAATGTCCCCCCAGAAAATCAGTGAGAAAATGGCAAGTGATGACTGGCTTTTGGAATTTATTACTTTGATTTAGGTAACAAATTTATTTATCCACTGTCATGGGTCTGGTTTGGGGGGCGATTTGAAGACATGCATAGTGTAAAGGGACAGGAGTATTTAGCGTAGTCTGCTTGTTCATTTGAAGAGTGGATCTCAAGCCGAAAGCCCTCCAAGACCAGCTGGGGTCAGTTGGCGTAACACTGATGGAAAATGTATACACTGTGGGTTTGGTGGGGGCGATCCTAATTCACTTGTAACTTATGCTGTCATTCGGGAAAGGCTTATCTTCCAGTGTTTCTGAAAAAACTCAAGATCTGGATTTTAATATAAAATTCATGTGATTTTCAAATGTTGACAATGAATTCACTTAAACCAACACATCTTAAGCTACCTTCACCCCACAGGTCACCTCTCGTTTAGCAACTAATAAAGTCTCCCTGGCAGGAAAGTCATTGAAATTAAACCTTCTTGAATTCCAAGTCATTCCACACCTTTGCACAATTTTTCTCCTTCTAGTGTGCTCGTTTGTGGGGTTTTAAAATTTGTGTGTATGCCCAGCCTCCACTTTCTTTGGGAGTGGAACCAGACAGATGCCTGCTATTTTCACAGTGTTCTTTACTTATGGAAAAACACCCGGAACATAACACTTACTGTCCTAGGCATTATTCAAGTGTACAGTTCAATGTCACTGAGCAGATGCACATTGTCATGTGACCATCCTTCTTCAGAATTCTTCTCACCTTAGAACCTTGACCTTTATCTGGATCAAACAGTCCCCCAACCCAGCCCCTGGCAACCAGCATCCTATGTTCTGTCAGGAAGCTCTTGACTGCACTAGGTCCCACAAGTTGAATCAGACAGTATTGGTCCTTTTGTGACCCATCTATTTCACCTAGAGAGTGACCTCCAGGCTCATCCATGCTCTAACATATCAGAATTATCTTCCTTTTAAGGCAGAATGGTAGTCCATTGTATGTCCACATCGTACTGTGTTTGCTTATTCTCTGTGGATGAACAGCATCTCTTAGCTATTATGAAGCATGCTGCTGCTATGGCAAGCAGAAACATTGAAATGATATCCAGGATTTGAAAGCACATGTATTTTATATTGACAGGCATTGATCGGGATTACTCCCAAAATATCAGCCTGAACGCTCGGGGAGGGAAGTTTTTATGGGGCTTGCAAGGGGAAGCATGAAGGCAGAATATTTGGCAGTCTTTACTTGGTTTTTATAATATGCATTATAGTGACCAGCTATGCATTATAGTGACCAGCTATGCATTATAGTGACCAGCTATGCATTATAGTGACCAGTCATTTTTAAGAAACAAAAGTAACAGGAACTGTAACCAGAACTGTTACCTGGGCAATTAACAAACTGAAGTATACTGGCTGTGTGTGTGTGTTTTTGCTGTATTTTAATTTTCCCCCGTTTTTAGTTTTCTGGCAAATTTTTGCTGGAAATGTTAATGTGATTTTTTTGAGACAAGGCCCAACTAGAAGCAGTAACATTAGGGCTTTTAGTGGTTCTAGGATGGGTCCAAGCCAAGGTTTTTAGTATTGTTTTATTATAGAGGTTTTTAAAGTTGCTTTTAGGAAGAGAGATAATTTAGACCTGTTTGTTTTGTAACATTATTTTGACAAAGGAATGAAGGAGTTCATTTGAGTGTTTAATGTACTTTGGGTGTTTATGGCATTTTGGTTAAGGATTTGACGAATTGCTTATAGAGCTCAGGCAAAAACCGTAGCTAGCAGGGGAGCCGGGAAGCAAGGCTGGAGTAAGCAGCCTGAAAAGGTGTAACAGTGAAAGGGAATAGGTATGAACCAACTCTGTGAACGGTGTCCTCAGGCTTTAGCCATGCGTGGACTAATTAGAGTCTGGAGAGACCAGTGCAGGGCTTCGAGTTTGCTGTTTTTTTAGAGTGAGCTTTAGGGAAGCTGTCTGGTTCAGGTAAATTTTTAAGAAATTTAGCAGGATTCTGGAACGGTGGATTTAAGGCTGGATTTTTGAAACTTTAAGCTCGATTAATATAGTATGTGCAGGGGTGTTTACAGGTATAGTTGGATTGTTAGCTAAATTTCTATGGAGCTGGTTATGAGCTGTTTTTAAATTTTTTTGAGAGCTTTGTGGCCTGTATGCTATATGTAGTTTTTATTTAATTTAGTTTTTGAGTTATTTTTGCTATAAATGCAGGCCCATTATTGTTGTTAATGATTAAGGGTAGGCCATACTGAGGGATGACTTTTCTTATAGCAGGATCCTATAAATTTTTGTTATACTTTCAGCTTGGGTAGGGAATGCCTTGGGCCAGCCTGAGTAGGTATAGATGAACACTAAGTTTATTTATATATTTTTAGGTCAGGGCCAATGACATAGATGCTGAAGCCCTGGTTGGCTGCAAGGACAAGGGTGCCAGCGCTGTGACTTGAGTTTGCGGAACATACGGTGGGGGCAGGCTTGGCTATTTTCCAGGAGTACCAGATAAAGATTTTTTTTTGGCTGGGGTTGATGTTTTAGTTAATTGGATTCCCAGAGGGGGCTTAGGCCTCTGGACCGGATTGTGTTGAGCCCAGGTTTGGCATTTTTGACGGCAGATTTTCAAACAGCAGCAGGAAGTGGTAGCAGGAGTGCTTTGGCCAAAATAATGCTAAGGTGACCATAGCATATTTAGCTTGTTGGATTTTACTTTTAATAGAGCTATTTTTATTTGTATATAGGGTGTATTTAGCATTTGTTAGGGGGCTTGTTTTTAAGTTTGGTTGGCTTGAGAACAGTTTATCAGTTAGTTCCAGGCAGTACATAGTTATTTAGGAGGCTCGGGACAGCATGTGGCACCTGGACAGTTAGGCTTTGGCCTAAGGTGAGCTTGTTCCCTTTTTTGGTTAGAAGGACAGTAGCTATTAGAGTGTGAAGGCAAGGGGGAGGCAACCCTTAGTGACTAGATTTAAGTATTTGCCTCGGTGGCCCGTTGGGAGCTTCCAGGGGCTGACAGTTTGAGTAGGGATTTTGTTTTTGTTTCCTTCAGCAACATTAAGCACCAGGTAGATATAACAAACTGGGAACTGGGGATGTAGCTCAGTGGCACAAGCATCTGCCTGGCAAATGCAAGGTCCTGAGTTCGATTCCTGGTACTCGCTCACATAAAAAAAGAAAAGAAATAATAAACCGGTGGTCTTGGTGGCCCTGGCCTTTCACAGTTAGTGTGGGCTGCAGGACTAGGACCCATTGTCTGTGAATCTTGTGTTTAAGGCCTCTAACATTTTTGGGTTGTTGTGAGTCGTGGAGGGTCATTTGATCTACAATGACTGAGAATATCTAATATGGAGTTCTTTTTAAAATTCTAGGTTTTTTTTTTTTTAACTTTAAAAATGAACTTAAACTTTTTTGGTATGTGTAGGAAGTGACAATTGATTCCTGAGGATAAAGCTGCTCGGGTTATAGATAGATTGTCTCTGAGTCCAGGCAAACCCAGCTCACCTATTAGAAAAAGCCCATAGTGAGCATTTTTAAAAGTGAATGAATTATTTTTATATCTGAGTGTAATATTTAACACATTCCAAAAACTTTTGAACAACAACCACACTAAACATCAGCTGTCTGCTCCATGTTTTATGAACCATCTCCTGAGGGTCAAGGTGTATGCAGGGAGGGAAAGAGTAGGGATGTGATCAAAACATACAGTAAATTTAAAAAGCTAATTACAGTGCAATACATATTGCCATCAATCCCCGCCAAAACATCCCCCGCCCTTCAAACACACCTGTCACACTTTTGGAAGCAGCTCGAGAAGTCCTCTTTCCTCTTTCATGTCTGTGAGGTATGATTAAAAAACATGGTGAATGCTGCTAAGTGTCATCCAACAGAAAGCCAGGTCTGTAGAAACCTTATAGCATGTCCTCACTCACCTCATTCACCAGATCCAGCACTGTGTGACTTCTGGCTCTTCCTCAACGTCAAAATGACCACAAAAGATAAAGGTTTTCAATTGATTTGGGACGTGAAAACTGCCATGGCAATGCAATGAAGGATACCCATGAAAGAAGACTTCAGAACTGCTTGAGGAAGTAGCGATAATGACGGGATGAGTGTGTTCAAAGTGAGGAAGAGTGTTTTGAGGAGGATTCATGGTAATGTATCTTGTACTGTAATGAATTAAAGAAAAATAGCTAAACATGCACCCTCTATTTTGGTCACACTGGGTAAATGTGGGGAGCCACACTGGGAAGCCACTGCTGCTGGCAGAACAAGACCCATTTATTTTGCTCAGTTGAGCTGATAGAGAGAGGCACATTCTGCCTCCCATTGATGTTCAAGGGTCCTGTGGTACAGTCACCCAGGTGCACAGTCACTGGACCTCCTGACCCAGGTGATGTGGCACCACCCCTGGGAAGGGAGCGATAGGGCTGGGTGGGAACAGGGGGAACCGAACCAGGGACAACCTGGACCTGGTGCAGGAGGTGTTCCGTCCACTCCCTGTCCCTCAGCAGGGTTCAGACACTGAGGCTGGAGCCTCTGCCCTTGGGCCTGACCCCAGCACAGCACCTCCCTCCGGCCTCACCCCCGCCCTGCTTCTTGCTGGGCTCCACTTCTGCTCTGTGCTACTGGGCTGACCCACTGCCCTTAGCACCAGCCTGGCACTAAACAATGTCCCGAAAAAGTGCTCAGGACAAGTGCATGCCTGCGTCACTACTGTTGTTACTATTCTTATTTCTACTTCTAGAGGCTTGCTTAAAGCAGAACATGGACCCCATATTTTGGGGGCTGGGGTGCTGTCACCAGGGTCTGCAAAGTAGCAGAACAGGAGGGGAATTGGCAGAGGACCTGCTGCTCCCTTGGCCTGTGCTCAGGTGGGGGTGGCCAAGGTGTGCTCTCAGGAGCAGCTATAATAATAATGGTTCTGGGAGCTTTAATCCTGCCATGTAAACACCACGACGGCCCCATTTTGTAGATGAGGAGATTGAGGCTTACAGAGCTTAGGTATCAACTCATGCAAAGCAGTTATTTAATGAATGAGACTGAACTAAAACATTACTATTTAAAACTTGAACCTAATGAGGACTTGATACTTCCCTCCCTTTTTCCTTCTTCCCTTCTCTCCCTCCTTCCTCCCTCCATCCCTCCATCTCCTTCCTTGTCTCCTTCCCTCCCTCCTTCCTCCCTTCGTCCTTTCTTCCTTCTTCCCTCCTTCCTTCCTTCCTTCTATCCTTCTCTCCTTCCTTCCTCCCTCCTTTCCTTCCTTCTTTCCTTCCTTCTATCCTTCTTTCCTTCCTCCCTCCCTCCTTTCCTTCCTTCTTTCCTTTCTCCCTTCCTCCTTCCTTCCTTCTATCCTTTCTTCCTTCCCTCCTTCCTTCCCTCCCTTCTTCTTCCCTTCCTCCATCTTTTCTTCCTTCCTTCCTTCTTCCTTCCTTCCTCCCTTCCTCCCTTCCTCCCTTCCTCCCTTCCTCCCTTCCTCCCTTCCTCCCTTCCTCCCTTCCCTCCTTCCTTCCTGTGGCATGAACTCAGGTTGAATCCCATGCGGGGCACCACCACCTGGAATTCCAATGCCCGCCAGCACTATTTTGTGACCTGATCACTGGGTGACACAGGGTAAGTAGGTGCTCGGTAGATGTAGGAGGAAGGCATAGGTCTCCATGGCAAACACCCCAGCAGCCTCCCCTGCTGAGGGGGTCAAGCCGGCCTCCCACCCTGGCCAGGGCTCTCCTGGGCTGACTGAGCCCCATTCATCTCCCATGTGCAGATGACTCAGCCAATGATTCAGTCACCAGCCTGGTGTTTATGCCACTTGCCACAAACCGGTGGACACTGTTTGGAGCTGTCCTGAGCTGACGCTCTGCTGGTGGAGAATGACATCCAGTCAGCTTTCGGCCTCTGTGGCCCAAACAGCTGAAATGCCGAGGCTTCTGAAGAACCCATTGTGTGCTGGTCTGCGGCAGGCAGCAAGAAGAGGTGGGGTCCCAGAGCCCTCCCCCAGGGGCTGCAGAGCCCAGCACCACAGTGTGGGGCCCCCAGAGAAGCCTGGGTGCAGGCAATGCTTCCAGGCTGGGGAGCATGAGGTAGCTTCGCTCCTTCTAGTACATTTTCACTTGGTGATGCTGCCTGCAGCGGGCCCTATTCATGAATCACAAGAGGGGCTGGGAATGATAGAGCCGCCTGAGCTGCTTCCTTGAGCAACCATCACAGCGCACAAAGTCATGCGATAAGGCTGGGCATGGTGGCGCACGCCTGTAATCCCAGCACTCAGGAGGCTGAGGCAGGAGGATCGTTACAAGTTCAAGACCAGCCTGGGCTACACAGTGAGCTCAAGGCCAGCCTGAACTGCATAGGGAGACTCTGTCTTAAAAAAAAAAAAAAAAAGTCTTGCAACAATCTATTTCCAGCCAGTGAAGAAAAGAATGTACATGGCAACCAGAAAATCTGCCGCGGCACCAGCAGGCGCAGTGTTGAGGGTGATTACACACTGCTTCACGTCGCCCCAGTGAGGCGGTTCCTGTGATGCTCCCACCTGAGAAAAGTTACACAGTCGGGAAGTGGAGTAAACCACACCGGGGGCAACCAACCAGGGACGGTGGTGTCTGACAGCGCTTCGACAAATGCAGTTCTCCAGGCAGAGGATAGAGGGGAAGGTGACTCACATCTAGCTGTTCTCTCCTGTCTTCCCTGGATGCAGTCTGCCCCCACCTTCAGCATAACTTTCCCCCACACCCAGGATGGGGGTCGTGTTTCAACCCTCGCACCTCTCCATCGGGGTCACTCTGGGTCACGGTGGGTCCCCGTGAAGACATAGTACCAAAATATCACAGGCGTCTTCTGATGCCCATCGCAAGTACATTCAGAAGCTGTCTATGAAATGGGCTGTGGAGCTGGACAGTTTTATTTTCTTCCTGCACTGGAGATAACATTCAGGGGGAGAGCCGCTGGTTGCTCCTCCTGACAGGGCTGTGCTTGATAAAGCAGAGGGCTGTGAGCAGCCGGAACTGCAGAGGGAGCGGTCAACTAAAACCGCCAGAAGCCATGGAATGAAACAAAACCCGACCCTCCCCTAGACTGGGAACCTGGCCAGAGGCAACGTTATCAAATCCAATGTCTTTGCTGATTCTTTATCTGCTCAACTCACGTTTTTACGATTCGAGTTAGTTTAGGGCTGGAACACTTAGCAGTGTCTGCAGGATCAAGAACATCCCTGTCTCCAAGGATGCGTGATGGCCATCTTTTGCCCCAAGTGCACCCCCCGCAATATCTCACAACCACACACCCTCACGTTGAGCTCCACCAGGACATTTTGGGAATAAAAATGAAAAACTGAAACAACTACCATGCGGTTTCTGGAAGGAGGAGGGAGTGCACAGTCTGTCGGCTGCACTCAGGGGACTGTGTCACAGGGACTGGACGGCTATGGCTGAGTGGGGGTGGCACTGGGGCCTGGCCCAAGGGCTGAGGATGAGGAAGGAGAAGGACACCATTCTGCTTTACAGGCTGCGTGGGGGACAGTCCTTGAGGACTCTGCTCCTCCCACCCCATCGCTTCTAAACATCCCTCAATTGGTCTCAGCTTCCTCCATTTCTACTTCTTTGTGGTTCTGTTTTCCCATCTGTAAAATGGGGATAGCACAGATGTCCACAAAATGAATTAAGTAAATGCTCATAATATTTGTGGCACCCCAAACACACAATATTAGCTCATCTCAATGCCATTGTTTTTGCGACTGCTAGTGCTACCCAACCACTTCTCCTGTGAGTTGCTCCTGTTTCCCACCTGCCTGCCTGCCCCCAGGTGAACTGGCATTTCTTTCTTTCTTTTTAAACCCTCAGAGGTGTCTTTGCATCTGATCTTGTTATTTTGAAGTCTCCTGGTCATATGACTTTGGCGTTCTCTAAGGAGTTACCCACGTTACCTAGAAGCTTCTGAGACACAATAGCTCTGCTTGGATCCCGGTGCTGGGACCGATGGGAAGAACTTTTCCTGGGCCCATTGCCTACCTCTGACCTGTGCACCAGGTGAAGGTCCAGGTGCAGGGTCCAGGTGCAGGATGCAGGTGCAGAGTCCAGGTGCAGGGTCAGGCACATCTGTCCTCTATCCCAGGGGTTTGGCTGCAGCCAGCCCTTCCTGGTGTGGAGGCACCTCTTGGAAAAGCACTTGGTGGAAAGATGCTTCCCATGTTGAGAAAAGAGCCCATCAGCCTCAGCACATTCACTGTTTTTGTGAAAACACTGGTGGCAACCACATCAGAGAAAGCCACTGAGCCGTAGCCTTCCCTCCGTCCTGCTGCGCTGTCTGGTTCCTTGCTTTCTGAAACCCTAATGACAAACATGTCACCATCAGAGGGTCTCCCGTGGGATTTGCCTCTGCCTCTGCCACTCCCTGTCACTAATCTGGGCCTCCCTCAGGGACGCAGAGTGAGGCTGCCACAGACAGTTCAGCTGACTCAGCTGCATCCAGGTTGGCCGGGAAGGGATGGATTGGCCTAAGTCCATGTTGAGGATGCCATCCCTGAGGTCAGACTGAGGGTTGTGCAGAGAAGCTGAAATAAAATAATTATAATTATAATAAAACAAACCAGAGGTTAGCTAGGGGAGGCTGAAGCAGGAAGAGTGCCGCAAGTTCGAGGCCAGTCTGGGCCATGTAGTGATTTAAGGTCAGCCTGGACTACAGAATGAGATGCTCCCCCCTCCCCAAAAAAACCCCACGAACAAAACAAATACCTAAAACAAGCCAGAGTCAGAGATGCCCCAGGGGAATCAAAAAAAGAATGTGATCAAGCTGGGGTGGGACCTCCAAACCAGATTCCTGTTTTCTGCCCTTCCAGGCCACAGCAAGGAGCTTTGGCTCCCCATGTGGATGCTAGCATCACTGCCTTCACTACCTGTATGGCCTTAAACCTGAGTCCTGACCTTCTCGGGCCTTAGTTGCCTTATTCAGTAGCAGAAGGGGAAGGGAAGACTTGCAAGTTCCATTGTCCTGTAGACCCAAGGACTCAGAGGTAGGACTTGTCACCTGCAGCCTCTGCCCTGGCCATCAGTGGTCCACCTTTGTGCTCTGTCCTCCGTGGTCACTGTGGAAGGCTGTGCAAGAAGGAGAAGTGCGAATGTGGGATACCTGAGCTGCTTGTCCTGAGCTCTGAGCCTGGCTTCTCAATACCAGCAGGAGGCCAAGGGGTATGTTTTCAGAGGGAACCCTTAATCCCATGTGAGCAGAAAGGATGTGGCTTGATTTCTGTTCAGTCAGTTCAGCTTTTGTGCTAGGCTGAGTTAAAAGTGACAGAGCAGGGACTGCTTTAAATATTAATCTGCAGCTGTGTGTGGTGTCACATGACTGTAATCCCAGCATTCTGGGAGGCTGAGTCAGGAGGATCAAGACGGCAAGCTCAGCCTGGGAAATTTAGTGATTTAGAAAGAACCTGCCTCAAAAAACAACAAAACAAAACAAAACGTAAAGACTTGGGATATAGCTCAGTGTAAATGCCCTGGATTAAATCCCCAGTAATGGAAAAAAATAATTTATAGCATTTCTGGGGGAGTGGGCGGGAACTAATTTGTGTGTAGGTCTTAAGGACTTAAGGAATATCTTGTTACTCTATATTCACATCTTAGATGTGGCAGAATAAAGCGATCTTTATTTGAAAACAATATTTCAAATGATTTCTCTACAACCAAATTCCCTTGATAAGAGCAAATATTTTACAGAAAAAGGCATTTTCCAACCTGCTGTCTTGTGAGCCTACCTCAGTGAAGGCAATAATCCTGTTGGCTGTGAGTATTCAGAGGGGAGGAGGGGTAATAAATGAGTAAGAAATGCCTTTAGAAGGAAATACGCTCTCCTTACCCACGCACTGCGTGCCCACAGGAAACCAAAGCATCCGTTTAACTACTCTTTGGAACTAACACCTTGCATTGGCACCTTGTTAAAATGTCCTGGATGGCAGAAAGAAAAGCCCTTCTGGCTGGTTTCTTTATCAGTGATGGAGGCCATGAAAGGTCTAGTGTGCACGCTCTGGCTCAGATCAGGTGTAGCTACCATGGGCCCTGCCTCATCTGCGTATCTGAGCAACCAGCAGAGATTAGACACCCTGTACTAGGTGTGCAATGTGAAAGCAATGTTGCTCATAATCTGAAATTCAGCAAAGTGAAATATTTTCCATGTTTGGAGTGTGGCCTCTTCCTTGATGGAACCACTTGCCTTCTAAGTTATATTTCCATACCTGGTGTAACCTGTTTCCCTTAGAGGAAGATGCCTTGAAATAGACCGTCACTGTGAGCTAGGCAAACCCCACAGTGCATTTAACCTTCCCTCTTTTTACTGACTACTCACCTGACCTTCAATACAAATACCGACATGATGTCTCAGGCCTGGTGTATTCTTCCCTTTAGGTTTTGTTCACTGTAATTGCTGGAACTGTACATTGGTGGTTGCCCGGATACAGGAACATTTTTGGCAGCCAGCCACATCTTCTTTTGATGGAGCTTTTTTTTTTTTTTTTTTTTTGGTTTTTCTCCGGTACCGGGAACCGAACTCACGACTTTGCGCTTGCCAGGCAGGCGCTTTGCCACTGAGCTAAATCCCCAGCCCTTGATGGAGCTTTTAAGGTCTAGTTTAACTTCTGCAAGGAACCTGCCTAAGATCCTCCCTGCTTTCTCATCCTCTTCACAGATTAAAGCAGTCCTTTAGCATAGGGCCTGCTCCCGCTAAAAGCAAATGAATCAGGTAGGCCATTCAGCTAGCTCCTTTACTGGGATGATCTAATACTGCAGATTTCAAAAAGATACTCACTCTGAGCTCTGAGCTCAATATATACCTCTCAGCTGGGACCTTGTGCAGACACAACACACTGCTATAGATATGGTGAAACATTTCACTTTGCATTGTTGACGCATACATAATCACCCGTGTTTAGTCTTACGGGCCCTGAATGCCCACTGGTGCACCTTTTAGGATGTAAACTCCATACAAGGAGCAAGTCTGCCAATTTTCCTTGGCACAGTGGCCAGTAAGATGGTATGCTTAGGTAAATATTTTGATGGCAACCAAAACAGCCCTGAATATCCTTGGTAAACTCATTCAAAATCTTCAGCAGTTCTGGAAATCATGTGAGGATATGATTTGTTTGGTGAAATATTAAAATAATCACAGAGTACTCCCTTTCCTCTAGGGCATAGGTGTGTACTCCAACTTACAAGCAGAGAGGGGCAGGGGATTTAGCTCAGCGGCAAAGCGCCTGCCTGGCAAGCACAAGGTCGTGAGTTTGGTTCCCGGTACCGGAGAAAAACAAAAAACAAACAAACAAAAAAAAAAGCAGAGAAAGGAAGGGAGATACTGCCTGTCACCTATCACCGCTGGCACTTTTCTCATCTGCAGCTTTCTGCTTTCAGCCATGGCTTTTGGAACGACAGTGAAGGTGCTGACGTCAGCACTTGGAGGAATTAATGGTCTATTTCTAATCTCCTGGAAATATATACTTTTTATGGAGAAACTGATTTGGTTTTCATTTAGTTGTAGTTCTACTTTGCTTTCTCTTCCCTGTCAAGATGTAGGGCAAGGAAGAACAGGCACTCCATAAATAGAAGGCCAGATTCAAACTGACTTGTAAATGCTGGTGGTAGAGCAGTGAGACACCCTTCCCTGGACACTTGTATTCCATCTTTTCAGCCACCACTCTTGCGTGTGGTCCCAAGGGAAGACTCATATAACCCCTGTGGACAAAATTAAGCCATCACATCTGGGTCTTCCTTAATTTTCCCTGAGGTTAAAGGGGACAGGCCGGGTGTGGTGGCTCACACCTGTAATCTCAGCACTTCGGCGGCTGAGGCAGGAGGATCGCTGTGAGTTCGAGGCCAGCCTGACTACAAAATGAGTTCAAGGCCAGCCTGAAGTGCATAGTGGAATCCTTTCTCAAAAAAGACCAGAAAAAAAAGGGGGTTGGGGGACTTTGTGTTCCTCTGCTGCTTCCCTAAATATAAACAGCAGTTGGCAACTATGAAATGTTTAAATACGAGACATGAACAAGTCAGTGTTCCAAAGCCTTCTGACCATCACCAACTGGGCAGAAGAGTTTTCTTGATCTCTTAGGACAATTAAGTGATGTCCAAAGCAATAATTTCCACGGAGACAACTCCAGTCACATTTAAATTGCTGAGAAAGGGGGCAACTCACGCCTGTTGGCTGTGTTGAAGCTTCTGTCCACTAAGAAAAAGTTGGGATTTCTGAGAAAGATGTTGAGATTAAAGACAGTACTATGATAAATGCATTGCTTGATTCCTTTTAGTTTATTATTTGCTGTGCTAGAAATTGAACCCAGAACCTCTGTGTTGAGCTACCTCCTCAGCCCTTTAAACTTTTTTTAAATTTTGAGATGGAGTCTCACATAATCACCAGGCTGGACTAGAATTTGTGATCTTCCTGCCTCAGTCTCCCAGGGTCCAGGGATTGCAGGTGTGAGACAGAACGCCTGGCTTCATTTTTTTACTGGAGAAAGAGGTACATAAAAGAGACCCATTCCCGGAGCTTGGCCAAGAGCTACTTCCTGGAGTCGCCCTCCTCCCCTCTCTGGTGCACCCACCCACTCAGACCCCTACAGTCCTTACATTTCCAGCTGAGGCTGAACTTGAACTACAGTTGCTAGTTTGCGTCGTTATTTTACAATTCGGAAAGTCAGGTTTTAAAATGCGAACCTCAGTCGTTTAAGGATTAACTTTTATCCCTGAATTCACCGGGGTACAGGGATTTTTAAAAAAATTAACAAACAAATCAGACGAAAAATGTAAAAATTAGACTTCAAATGTTTTATTTTGTTGTTTCTGTACAGCTCAAGAGAACAAAGTTAGAGGTAAAATAAAACGCCAGTTAAATTTGGCTACTATGGACCACCAAATACTGTTGACATAAAAACCAAAGCAAACAGCTGAAAGATCACAAAATAACCTTGGGTACTTTGTTAACGCCGTAACAAATCGGGACCGCTCACTAAGTATATTTCAGCTGCTAAGCGGCGACTAGGACCACCCGCGGGGCGCGCTGGTACAGTACCCCGCAAGCGTGAGGAGGGACGGCAGAAAGCGCCGTCCGCCGTCGCCACCACAGCTGGACACGCCGAGCCGAGCCGAGCCGCGCACAGTTTGGGCTCGGCTGCTCCTCCTCCGCATCTTCTAATGAGAAGGTTAATTAGAGAGCTTCGCAAGACAGGCGACAGCGAAATGCCTTGTTACCTATTTTAGTAAATGCGGAACTCTGATGGCGTGAACGGTGGTTGCTTTTTGTTTTGACATAAGCTCAAAAGTTGGCTAGGCTACCTTCGGGAAGGGGAGACGAAAGGTGATTCTGAGTCCTAACCTGTCTTTCTAAGAAGACCCCCAGGATCGATGCTTTAAAATAGCATTCTAATCTCCTGGCTACAAAAGCGGACCGAATTTCCAATCCTGCACACCCAGCGACCCTGGGACTGTCGCTGCCCGCACCTGCGGCTCGGAGACGCCGAGGCCGCCGAGGGTCAGTGCATCTGCGGCGGCCCTGACGGTCTGCACTGAATAACTGGTCCTTCTCGGTCTCCTGGAGTCTGGCAGCCTCCTTTGACAGAACCTGGCCGGCGGGGACAGGTTGGAAGCAGTCGCTTGGCCTGGACAAGGCACTCCCGGGAGGTCGCGCTCAGGGAGGGCCTCTCGCCGCACCTGGGCGATCCGAAGCGACAGCACCGCCTCCTAAAATCCACACTAGCCCCGAGAAGCTCACAGCTCCAGGGACAGGGAGAGCGACGTGCTGGGTGAGAGTGGGGGGTGCGCTCACTTTCTGTCCTAAGCAGGAGGAATCCACCTGGAGAGCAAACAGCTCCGACGCTCCAAGGAACGTCCGCTGCTCGGGTCACCTTCATTTCCCAGGGCTGCGGGCAGGGAACGAGGCTCCCCATAGTCCCTCCCTCTGGTCCAGAAATGGTTCCAAATGCCCTCCTTACACGGGCTCGCTCTCCCTGGACTTAGGGCGCAGGGGCGCGAAGAAGCTGGGCGGCGGGAGGCCCGAGCGGGGTCGCGCCCCTTCCCGGGCCCAGCACGGCCCTCACTTGGAGAACTGAGCCTGCACCGCGGCCAGGCCCAGGCCTGCGGGGACCAGGTGCGGGAACTTGCACACGGCGCAAGTGCAGAGGCCGGGGCCGGTGGCCGCACCGCCCGGGAGCGCGAACTGGCCGCAGGGCGGCTCGTCCAGCGCCAGCGACAGGTACTTGGCCGGGCGCAGCGCGTCTGGGGGCCCCACAGCGCCCGG
>NW_004955407.1:32475289-32476965 GCF_000276665.1 Chinchilla lanigera | reverse complement strand
CTTCTCCTGTGCAGGCTACTGCAGCTCATCATCAGGCTACTGCAGCTCATCATCAGAGCTAGCATGACTTGATGGCTGTAGAAGTTATCTTCTCCAGTGCAGGCTACTGCAGCTCATCATCAGAGCGTGGCAGAATGTCCTGGAGGAGGGGCTGAACCTCTACCATTTAATATGGTAGCCACTAGCCATAGTGGCTCTTAAATGTAAATTAGTTTTAAAGGGTAAGTTAAAATTTAGACCTCTAGTTGCAATGGCATTGCTTCAAGTGTGTGATAGTCACAGGTTGGCAGTTGTTGTCTGCAGATATAGGCCATATCCATCATGGGTTAAGATGCAGACCCCATGGAAGGGATGGTCCATGAGGCCAATGATCTCTGCTCTTGGGGCCCATTGGCTGTGCTTGCTAATTTCAGGGCTTCTTTGTGTCTCATTTTGTTCTGCCAGTATTCACTCCATAGGCTAGGTCTGGCCTCTGCTTCCAACCTCAGCTCCACTTGTATCACCCTTCCCATGCCTCAGGTTCAGCTCCAACACTATCTTAGACTTGGTGATTTCCCATCTTCCTGCTAGAGTAAAGCTTGGCAAACCATTGGTAGCCTTTCTCCATAGCCTAGACTGTCTTACTTGGATCTTATCCCTTGGATTGCTTTGATGGCAGCAAGCACCTGTTTGTTTCTGCGTCCTGCCAAAGCTCAGCACAACGTTTTGCAACTCCTGTGTGTCCAGAAGGTATCTAAGAATGGGTCTGAAATTGTCTGTAGCTCTTAGGCTCATCCTTGAAATGTGCTGATTTCCAAATGCTCTCATTCAAGAGTTTCCTATAGGTTTTGTAGAAAGAAGATTTCTGTATAACATGGAAGGACCTTCTGACTTCTAGAGGGGCCTGGCTTGCTATGATTATGGGAGTCTTGTTTAGATAAAAAAGAGATTGGCGGGAATGACAAAATCTGAAGAATTAGCCTTGTAAGTTTCAAGCAGTGAAATTCCGTACCTATCATTTCATTTTTTGTGAAAGTGGTGTGTGTGCTTTCAGCACGTTTTTATAGACATTTTTGTATTTGATTGGCATGGGACCCATATAGCTGGACATTTTTGATCCCTGCCATGCATGATAAAACTGAGGCTCCCAGGGCATGGTAGATTGCTGTGTACCTTCAGACAGGAGGAGCAAGGCTGCCCCATTAGTGGCTGGTTTCCTGAATTCCCTCCAGCTGGACCAGGCTTATAGGAGGCCATGATGGGCCATGATAGGCCATGATGGATTGCAACCTGGGTGCAAGGATGGTGAGGCCAGCCCAGGGCCATGCAGCTTGGACAAGTTGATGGGTTCCAGCCATAATCCTGAAGAGTGTGTCCCCCGGATTCCACTTCCACAAACCCTGCCCCAGCCCCTTGGCAGGCCCTACCCTTGGTTTCAGCACCTCTCCATCTTGTCGGTAGCTGACGTGCTAGACTGGAGAGACCCTGGCTTCTTCCTGTTCCCACACCTATCAGGGGCGCAGGGGCTTTACTTTGCCCTGGGGAAGGAAGTGAATGAGGAAGGTGGAACCTAAAGCCTGAATCAGATTTGTGTCACCTGGACCTGCCACATCTCCAGTGCACATGCAGGAATCAGGAGGCAGAAATACACATCCCACTCTTCCATCGAAGACATTCTTTTTTTTTTTTTTTTTTTT
>NW_004955407.1:32470186-32472094 GCF_000276665.1 Chinchilla lanigera | reverse complement strand
GGGCAGGCCGGCCAGCAGCAGGCGCGGAGCGGCGGGCCCTGCGCCCTCGCCCAGCGCCCGGCGCAGCTCCTGCAGCGAGCTGCCCAACAGCAGGATGTAGTTTCGGGCAAGCAGCAGCGTGGCGATCTTGGAGAGCTTGCGGCCCGGCGCGCCCTGGCAGTGCGCCGCCGAGTAGGGCAGGATGACCTCGCGCAGCGCGTCCATGGCCAGGTTCAGGTCCTGCATGCGCTTCCGCTCGCGGCTGTTGATCTTGCGCCGCAGTTGCTGCTGCTGCTCCTCCTTGGCGTCTGTCCGGGCGCTCGCGTGCGCGCCGGACCCAGGGCCGGTGCCGGGAGGCTCGGCGGGAGCCTCGGGCTTCTCGCGCGCAGCCTTGGGAAGGAGGAGGGGCGCCGTGGTGCAGGAGAAAGAGGAAGTGGAGGAGGAGGAGGAGGAGGAAGAGGAGGAGGAGGAGGAAGGCGGCTGCCGGTAGCCCACCAGCTCGTACAGGGAGGCCCCGAGCTGCACTTCTCCGGGCCGCTGTGGCCGCAGCATGGTCACCGGGGCCGCGTTCACGCGCGCCTGGGAAACCGCATAGTACATCTGGGAGGCGTTGGGGGCAGCCTTGAGCGCCCTTCAGGAACGCCCCCGGGTGGGCCCGTTGGCAGGGCGCCCCTCCCCGCGGACCTGCGCGCGGGATGCGGACGGCGGGGCAGCTGCCCGCGCCCGACCCCTTTAAACCCGGCTTGGGAACCTGAGGGGACCGCGGTTGGCGGGCTGCAGCCAATCGAGGCCCGAGGCCCGCCGCAGGCGTGTGTTCATTGGCCGCCGGGGCTCGGCCGGCGCGGAGGTGCGGCTGGCAGCGCGTGAAGAGGTTATTGTGAGCGCGGGTGTCCCGGGACAGACCTCCAGGGAGCGGAAAGCTGGGTGCTTTTGCGGTGCCGCGACAGGGCCGTTCAAGAATGACTGGCTCCATAGATCAAATTAAAACACATTTCCCTCCCTCTAGCTGCTCCTCTCTGTGTTCACTAATTTTTTTTTTTGTACATCCACGTCGTTTTAAAAATCATGGTCAGATATTCATAACATAAAATTTACCATCTTAGTCATCGCTAAGAGGACAGCCCCGTAGTGGTGGCTACGGTACGTTCAGATTACTGTGCATACAGTTTCCAGAACTCTTCACTTTCAGAATAGAAACTCTACAGCCATTAAGCAATTCCACACTCCTCTGCCCCAACTCCTGGCAACCACTATTCTGTGTTCTGCGGGCATGAATTTGTTCTGCTCCGGGCGCCCCATATGAGTAGAATCATGCACTGCTTGTCCTTTGGTCACTGGCTTATTTCCCTTGGCAGAATGTCTGTAACTTTCTTCCATGTGGTAGCCTGCATCCAAATTTCCCTTCTTTTTAAGGTTGAGTAGATTCCTCTTATTGTGTATCCTTTTGCTAGCCATTCACCCATGGATGCACACTTTGGTACCTTCCACCTTTTGCTCATTTTGAACATGTTAGTATACATTTGGGTATTGCATGGTTTTGATTTTGAATACATGATTTTCTGCCAGGTTCAGAGAGGTCAGTTTCTTTCCGTAGCTTTAGGGTGGGTACTCACCACCATTTCCACCTCCCTATTCCTTTTATTAAAGGTCTTTTAAGACTCAGGAGCACTTAGGGTTTGATTTCTTTCCCCCAAAAAAAGGGATGTGTGCTCATTTTATCAGTGACTTGACTATTGCTTAAGCAAAACTCACTCAGAAATTGGCCGCTTATCAGAAACCAAACACTCATGCTAAGGGTGGGACAGAGTCTTTCTTTCTCTTCCCCAAATAAAATAGCTAGCATGACTTGATGGCTGTAGAAGTTATCTTCTCCTGTGCAGGCTACTGCAGCTCATCATCAGGCTACTGCAGCTCATCATCAGAGCTAGC
>NW_004955407.1:32434782-32468571 GCF_000276665.1 Chinchilla lanigera | reverse complement strand
TTTTTTTTTTTGGTTTTTCTCCGGTACCGGGAACCGAACTCACGACCTTGCGCTTGCCAGGCAGGCGCTTTTGCCGCTGAGCTAAATCCCCAGCCCCCCATCGAAGACATTCTTTATTGGGGGTTCCCCTGAAAGCTCTGTTTAGCTGCTGGCTTTACTTCACCCTCTCCTCCCTGCCTTCATCGCCTTTCTCTCCATCAAGGAGGGTGTCCCTTGAACACACCGGTCAGCATGTGTTTAAGCGTCCTGGATGGTGAGCCCCAGAAAGAGCGTCCCGGGTGGCCGTGCAGACCCAGCATGGGCACAGGGAGTTGGCTCTCATTGGAGCTGGTGATTTGGATGTCCCCTTGTGCTGGGCCGGAGCTCCAGCGGCATGCAAAGCGTGACAGCTGGCAAGGGCCAGTGAGTCATTGTGGCCACTGGCAGGGGCCCTGCGGGCAGTCTCATAGGGAGGCAGCTGCTGTGGCCTCCCACATTCAGGACATACTTGGGGAGCAACTCGCATCAGCCCTAACAACCGCTCTTGTCTTTGCCTAAAGGGGCTGTGTGTATGTGTTGGTGACAGCTTCCACCCAAGGAGGTGTGTGTGTGTCAGGCTTCCTTTCTTGGTAGAGTAACTAGGGCCTCCCGCCCACTCCCCCTACCCTGCCACCCACTCTGGCTTTGGGTCAAGAGCCTGGAACTGTTGAAATGGTAGACAGTGGGGCCTCAAAGCCTCGGTGATATGCCAGTGTACTTTGGAGACAGCACCGTCCGTCTCTCTATAGGCACAAAGACAGGCTCTGCCACTACAAAGCTTGGCCACCACTCGAAGCCACCTGTTGTCACTCAAGATATTTTCCTTGCACAGGAGGCCAGCTCAGTGTAAAATGTTGTCTTTGCTAAAAAGTGCCATTGAAAGTGGAGCTGACATTGGTAATGGAATAATGAAGATCATCTTTAAAGTGCCATTTTTTTTCTAAGAAGGTCAAAACACCCTGGGAAGTTTAAATACTCAGTAGGGACTGAAGTTCACTGCATTGCTGTAAGAAGTGCAGCTATATACAACACCTCCCCTATATGAGGACCTGCCTTCCCACCCACACGTAAGGGAGGAGGTGGAGAGTGAGGGGCCCTGGGCTTCTTACCAAGGAGAGGGGAATAGTGATAGAGAGAAGAAATGGGGAAGAGAAGATGGATTACTCTTGGGTAATTCTTGGATGGGAGACACTTAGTCCCCTCTCACATGGGGACCATCTCACCAGAATCTCAGTCACCCTTAGAAAAAGAGTTCAGGTTGAACAAGGATTCCAGCTGGGAATATATGAGAGAACATGAGTTGCGTTCATTTTCAAAAGAGAGTACAAGGCGGGGATGGTGGCATTCACCTGTCATCTCAGCACTCCGGGAGGCTGGGGCAGGAGGATTGCAAGTTGAGGCCCAGCCTGCTCAACTTAGGGACTTTGAGACACCCTGTCTCAAAAAAAAAAAAAAAAAAAGTACAAGTAATCAAGTTGTTTACCAACTGGAAATAGTGTTTATAGTTGTTGCACTTACCATATTTTCAAGCTGTATAATTGTCATGGTTGTCTTTATTTCTAGGATGGCAGAGCTTAGGCAGGAATACAGTGTTCTCTGCTCTGACTACGTTACTAAACATTATCCAATGTAATTAATAGATGTGTTTTACAGACACGATAGGGAGGGTGATGTTATTTTAAATAAATATCACTTGGACCTGATTTTAATGATGTTCACTAGGATGATTTCTGCATTTATTTATCACATGGCATTATTATTATTATTGTTGGGGGGAAGCAAAAAGGAAAGCAAAAAAAGCAAAGAAATTAGATGACATTTGTATATTTGATTTAACTATTGGTGACATAATGAAAAGGTGAGCACCTCCCCGCTGATCTCAGGGTGACTTCACAGAAAAAGGTAGAGATTTCTACTGCTCTTGTGAACCTCAAATAGAGAAATTCTGTATTTTGTCAGGGACCTATACATATGCACTGTATTATTTCTCACTGCATATTCTTTAAAAGAACCCCAACTAATTTCTGTGAAATGTTTTATAAAAGGTGAAGATGATGGGTGATGGCTTCTGCCCCAATCAAAACTTAAAAGCAGATTGGTGGAATTTGAAAGCAAGAAATATATGTGTGTAACTAGCAGAGATCGTCTGGCTAAGTCTGAGAAGAATAACTGTGAATTAAAATTTGTGTATTAACACATGTGGTTGGGTTGGAGAAGGGCTGGTTTGGAGTAGAACAAAAAAATATCCTCTGAGCCTCCCTGGAGCTCTAGCCCAAGCCAAATGTTCCAAAGGCTTACACTGATACAATAAAAAGACACAATTTGCTTGGAAGTCTGTGGCTAATTTATAACACAATGTCCGATGTCATGGTTAGTTTTGTTGCAAAAATTTGGCAGTTTAACCCAGAGTCTCAGGCAGCCTGAAAAGATGGGAGCGATTCTGGCTACAGCATCTCTCACTCGCTGGATGTTCCAAATGGTTCAAACAAGCCCTTTCATAAAGATGCGGGGCCAAGTGTGCTCAAAGGAATGAGGGGAAACAAAGGTGGCTCTGAAGTCATTTCCCCGCACTGGGTCCAGCCATCCGGTTTCACTCTTTCCCCATTGAACGGGCAGAATGCAACAGGAAGAGCAGGGATGAAAGAGAACAAACAGGCCGATGTGTTCGGGGAGAGAATGGAGGGAGGCCAGGGCACTGAGCTGCTAAACTTTCATTCTAGGTTTTCAGAAAGGAGTGAATGATGAATTATAGAAACCTGAAAGGTAATAAAATATGGGTCACTGAAGCGCTGAGGCCAAGTTTGCTGAAAACACCTGCAGAGGCAGAAGGTTCTGGAAGTCAGTGCGGCCCCACAGTTGCCCGGGTGAGACACCCTGCCCAAGGCACAGAAGGGGACTGTTCAGAAGCTCACCTGTTGTTTTCTGTTGGCTCCCGGTCCTTCCCCTTCTGTCGGAGCCAGCGGCTGGATCTGACTCCAGATTAGACCACCAGGGAAAGAGGAAGGCGGTGTGAAGTCTCCCAGGGTGCAGTTAAGGCGACCGGAGGCCACCGCCTTCCTCTCCCCAAGGTGCTCTGACCTGGAAATATTAACCAAGATACGAAGGCAATCCTGAGTTAAACATGCAAATCTCCTCCTCCGCGGTAATATGCTGAGGATTTTCTGCTCAAAGGCTCAGCCTGTTTGTAGCCTACAAAGCATATCCTGGTTCTTGGATGGAGGATAGGGGCTGGCTAGGCTTAGACTACTCACTCAGGGCCCAATTTCTCTGACTATGAAATGGGAGAATAGTACTTATGTCCTAGGACTGCTATAAGGAAATATAAATAGGATGTCCTGCCCAGAGCCTGGCACATAGCAATTATTCAGTAAAATAACAATATTAATATTTTTTACTATGTTCAAGGCACTGTGCAAAGTCAGTGTTCATGTTTTTTATTCAGACAAAAGCAGGGGCAGCTTTCTTTGCTTTGACTCCCTGTGTTCTCTGTAAGAAGGCTTTCACCTTCCGTGGCCCCTGCTGTCCCTTGCTGAACAGCACAGATGTCCCATCGATGTGGCTGTGTTTCAAACACTGTCTGGACACATGGATCCAAAATCCAGCTGTGATTCGCTGGGGAGACTGTACAGATCTGCACTCAAGGCAGGGCCGTACACCATCAGAGAGATGCAGTGTGGACTGTCAGGCAGACTAACTAGGTCTGAACCCTGGCTGCTTGCTAATGAGCCTTGTAACTTGGAGCAAGAGTCTTGACCTGCCAGCGCCTCAGTTTCCTCCACCTGTGATGAGGATAAAACTCAACCTGACTAAGGACAGGTATCCAGTTGTCTGCTCTCATCATTTATAGCCTCTGTTATGGGTGGATTGTGCCTTCCACGTTCACACCTGTTACCTCATTTGAGCCTTCCCGAATCTCTGAGGTTGCTGGAGTTGAAATCCTAGCCCCAGCATGTGACCCTACTGGGGTCACTGCAGATGTAATTGGTTAAGATGAGTTCATTACATGCGTTCCTAATCTATAATGGACTAGTGTCCACTAGTGTCCACTATGGACTAGTGTTCATATAAAATAGGGCAACCTTGGATGTACACACATGCATGTGTGTGTACGCACACACACATACACCACATGCACACATCCAAGGAGAATGCCCTGTATGCAGATGAAGAAAAGGATCCAAGCAACTTCCTTAGAAACCGATCACCAGCAAAGCACCAGTAGCCAGAGGAGAGGAATGGGGCAGACTTTCTCTCCAAACTGGCAGAAAAAAGCAACCTGCCAACGTCTTAATCTTGGACTTCTTAGAACTGGGAGTCGATGAATTTCTGTTTAAGTGGCCCAGTGTGTGATAGTTCTTTGTCACACCGTCCTAGGCTGATGGACACAAGTTCTGAGCCTGACTCCTCCGGTGTATGGTGGGACTGGTTGGAGGGCAGGCTCTGCGGTGACACCGTCTGGACCCAAACTCAGCCCCATCCGGTTAATACAACCCGGCCACTTGCATGTTTATGAGTATGTACACTTGGACAGGTCACGTAACTGCCCTGTGCCTAGGCTGATTCATCTGTAAAACAAAACTCACGGTTACAGCTAAATCTACCTCACAGGTGCATTTTAAAGGGAGGATTGGCTGGGTGTCTGGTTCACCATGGTGCTCGCTGTTCTGTGTAGCTTGTTGTGGTTTCTGGGGACGGTGGAGTCTGAAAACAACTCTGTCCTGTCTCATTGCCTAAGGGGCCTGAGACCAGAGCAGGAAGGACCAGGAGCTTGTTAACGGCAGAGTCTGGGTGGTACCTGAGATCAGTGTCCAAAGGATGCTTGCTGCCACTGGTCTGAGGACCACAGTTTTGCAGACAGTGAGGCTTCACTGTAAAGGTTTGAGCAGGGAGAGAGGGGGTGCTAGAGAAACATGATAGAGCAAAGTTAGACATGCAGCAAGCTTGGGAGGGTTTGGGTTCTGAAAAGGGGACAAGCAGAGGGATAATGCCAGCAGGAGGGAAAGGACAGACTGTTGTGGCTAGACGAGAGAATGGGATCAGGATGTCAGGACAAACAGAGAGGCTAGGGGAAGGAAGAGAGGAAGATAGGGGAAAGTCCTCCACCCAGAGCCGCCAGGAGATAGGTCCTGTCTGTAATCTTGTTTTGAAAAGCAGTTCATAGAAAAATTGAGAAAGATGAGACATGGGTGCATTGCCTTCCTCTGGCTGTCAATCAGTCAGAACATGTTTCACAAATGTTGTAACCTGAGTTGCCCAACAGAGCACCGTGCAGGCGCAGAGCCAGGCTTGTGTATGCGAGATGTGGCTTTGAGGCCTCAGGGTTTGCAGAGAGACACTATGTGGTGCTGGTCTGTGCTCTTGTCTAACCAGCTGGGATGGGGATGTTCCCTGCAGAGGAACAGCCATGCACTCACCTTTCTGCAAACCACGTTCACACCCATTATCTCATTTGAGCCTTCCCGAATCTCTGAGGTTGCTGGAGCCACTGACCATTTTGCAGGTCAGGGACCAGTCCAGCATCTTTTAATGAGGAGCCCAGGCTAAGACACACAGGGAAAAATTGCTCTCTGCATCTTTCATGCCCTGCTGTTGCCTGATGCTCACGCATGCTAATCTCTGTTCAGGAGTGGAGCCCTGCCGTTCTTCGATCAGCAAAAACCTTCCCAAGAAGTTTTGGAATGATGATCTCTTTGTCACCAGGTTTCTTGCCGGGGTGGGACCCAGACTAGTCGAATGGTGCTGGAATGTCAGAATAGTCTCGCATCCCTTGAGGGTGGACTCCCATCAGCTCCCCCACCACGGGAGGGAAAGGGTGCAGCTGTGGCAACTGGCCTGCTTCCCACATTGCGTGGAGATGAAGATCAGGGCCAATTTCATGCTCTTTCCTCCCCTATTGTGACCTTTATTTCCCTGGCGCATGGCAGCTGCCTGTCTCCAAAGGAGGAGACAGGAAGTATTATATTGTTGTTAATAACACTCAAGGAGGGCAGTTACACCATGATAAACTCCCTCCATTCTTCCCGATTTTAACGCTGCCTCCATTTAAGTTATACAGAGTGTTGAAGGCAAGTTTTCATTGCTCTGATACCACAGCTACTTGCCTGCATTATGGGGCTTTTGCCATTAAAGCAGGACTCACGTGCCCTCTGTCAAAGGGGAGGACTGAAGTCGTTGTCCTGCTTTGGGCCTAAAATTCTGGTGCCCCAATATCAAAAATCCCAATTAGCCTGCACCAAGTCGAGCTTTGGATGGGCACAGGGCCTTCCTCTGCTCCCTGTTGTCCCTGACTTGGTTCCAGTGAGCTGGGCCACTCCTCCCCGGCTCCTCCATGGTTTCTTCCATGCCAGGCCCGGCTTGCAGTGCGCTGGGGCAACACACTGAGGCACAGGGGGCAGCTGCTGGAGAGGCTCCTGGGGTGCCCTCTGGGGTACAGCTCCTCCCTGTCACCCTTCCCCTTTCTACTGCTCCTTCCTGTCCATGGTCGCGTGGCCTCAGGATATGTTCAGGGGCCTCTGCAGATTCACACCGTCTGCATCACACTCAGTACCAGGCAACCTCCAGCCCATCCTTTCCTTGCCCTTTCCCAGCATCTCTAACTCTTCTTCCCAGTATTATACACAGCAACTCAGCAGTCCAGACCCCATCCCTAAAGTCATCTGCCCAGATTCACCCCCCTGTCCTACGGCTTGCGTGTGTCCCCCCAAATGTCTTGAGTTAGAAACCTAATCCCCAAAGTCATATGTCAGTGGTGTTTTGAGGGGAATTTTTTGAGAAGAACTTGGGGATAGATGAGGTCACAAGGGTGGGGCTGCTGCGATAGTGTCAGTGGCTTTGTAAGAAGAGGAAGAGACCTGAGCTTACACATCTGTTCTGTCTTGTTACAAGAGGCCCTCTGCTGTGTCAAACACAGGAAGAAGGCCCTTGCCAGGGGCAGAGCATATGCCCTTGGACTTCTCAACCTCCAGAACCACAACCCAAATGAACTTGTATTCTTTGTAAGTTAACCAGTCTTGGATATTGTGTTATAGCAACAGAAAACTGACTAAGACACCCTGCCTTCTAGTTAACAGAACTCACCCCCTTGAAGATTTAGTTTTTCTTTGAGCTTGCCTTTGTGGCTTACAATCCACCTTCCAGTCAAATGCAGTGCTTTCTCCAAGACGACTCTGGAGAATGAAGTTCTGTATCTCACTACATTATAAGAGATGCCAATCAAAGTCCAAAGAAAGAGAAGCATCGTGAGCTAGGCAACCCCAAAGTTGGTCCACTCCTAGGGCCCTTACAATCCTCACCCACCATCCTTCACATTCCCTCTTCTCTGTCCTCATACATGTTTATCTTTATACTGTCCCCTTTATACTGTTCTCACCTGTCTCTCACCCATTGCTAGGGGTGACCTGGGAGAGGTGGGAGGAGCCAAGGGCACACAGCATTCTAGGTTGGGTCTCAGGCTGGGTGGTTTCAAAATTCAGTTTCTTTTTGAAACAGTAAAAGAGAGTTATACTGCAAACAGGTTGATAAAGCTCCTCTGGGTAGTTTTTGAGCTCACCCATGTTGCATATACCCTTCTGCTCTTGCCCTTTCTGTTCCTGCCCTGGGATGCCAAGTGCATGTTGAGAGTGTCACCCCATGTTGAGGCTACGCTGAAGCTGCATGTCTGTAGGGTGGTCCATGCTGAGTGGGAGATGCTGTGCATTGGGAAATTCATTGATCATCCACATGACAGCCCAGTGGTCAAATCTTTTTTTTTTTTTTGATGTCAATAATTTTATTAAAAGGTATATCTCTTAGTACCAACATAAGGGTAGTTGGTTAGGTTACCTCTGCCAACTCAAAATTAATACTGATGTTTTCAAAATATTGAAATATATCAGCCTTTTGGTAAAATTGAAGTTATCCATAAAACATGGTTTACAAAATGTTAAAGGTAGAATGTACTATGGTTCTTTGGTTTACTTTTCAAAGCTTATTTATCTGCATGATGTCAAACTGGTTACACATCCATTCTGGATACACTCAAGCTTCAGGCTTCACCAGTTACTGTTTACAATGCTAACAATATATATCTATATCTATATCTATATATCTATATCAATATATCTATATCTATATATATCCTTACATTTATTGACTCATGTAGAGAAATCCAAACACTACCTCAGTAATCTCATAGTTTTGGAGGTGCCTACTTACTTTTCTTAAGACGCAGTATAGAAATTTGTGAAAGTATATTTTATTCCTCTGAAAAAAAACTAGAAGCAATGACAGTTTTATAGAAACAATTCCTGGTAAAACCTGGAGTGCTTTATCTAGCCAGAACTTAGAGTAAAGCAAGTTTTCAGAGTGATAATTGATTCTGAGTTACTATATAATATAATAGAATATTTTTTTAATCAAACTAGACTGAGGAAGTAGATTCTATGTAGAAATTTTTATCACTGATACAAACATAACCTGTTTTCTAGAAGAAATATTAAAGATAGCTCAACGAATATGCCAAACTTACTAGGTCTGTATTTCGGCTTTGATTTTTTTTTTTTCTTCTGGTACCAGGAATTGAACTCACAACCTTGTGCTTGCCAGGCAGGCGCTTTGCCGCTGAGGTAAATCCCCAGCCCCTGTATTTTGGCTTAATAAAAAAATCTTCAAATTTAAATGCAATTCCCATATAGCAATAACATTCTCATCTCTGAAGTATGTTATTACTTGCACTATGGATGTCAAAAAACCATTACAGTATCTAGAATATAACCATTACTATGCCTTAAAAAAAGTGCATGTTTGAAATGTTGGTTTTGATGTAAACCTTGCAATGTAAAATTTAACATTTAAATTAAGTAGATTACCATTTTCAATATCACCTAAATATAGTATGTTGATCTAATATAGAAACTTAGATTAACATTAGCAATGAAGATTCACAGTTCACCTTTTCAGGCTTGTATTAAGTATTTCACATTTATGCCTTTAGCTTTACAGATGAATTCAAATCTAAACAATCCTACTATAGCATTATATTAGTTAGACTGTTTTACCAAGTTGGAGAACATCATACTAATCTACCTGTGATGTTTTGAGGCTTCATAGCTTAAATCCATTATAATGTGATGGAATCTATAGTTCAGGGTTGTGGAGAAAGGCTTCAAAGGAATGTTTTTTGTTGCTGCAATAATACTATTTATGTACAGAGGAAAAAACTCCGGTGGTCAAATCTTGATGCCCTCGGTTTTCTGCTGTTGTGATTGGGACCTTAGCTGCCCCTGGAAGCTATGACTCGGCCACCTGCTATGAACAGACCCTCTGGAGGCCCCACTTGAGCCTTGTCCAGCTGTGTTTCTCTCTAGGGAAGAGCAGCATGTGGGGCCAAGGGATGCGTCCACCCAGAGCTTGTGTCCCATCCTGAACCCTGAACCATGTATGCCTAACACAAGGGAGAGCTGAGCTTGAGAAAGAAGAGTCATGGGCTACAGACCTCATTTCCACTCTTCCTCCTGTATCCCATGATGTCAGGCTTTTTGGTTTTGACCTTGTCCTGGAGAGATATCTGAGCTTCCTCTGTTAGATGTAAGAGGAGACCACCCCAGATACCCCACCCCAGACACCCCAGACACAATCCTTAACAAAGTAAAACTCTTTCAGGTATTCCCCTCTCACTCAAAAGCTTTGGTGACTTTGCAAAACACTGAAAATTAAACCGAAGGTTCCCAAGGCTCTACCCCAAAAACTATGGGATTTTGGAAGCTGTCTGCCATATTAGAAGTCTAGTAACATTGCTCGAAGAACCATAAAGAGAGATAGAGAGGCCCTGAGACCACAGGGTGTTCTGGCTGCCTCTCAAATCCCTCATCTTGCTGCTCTTCCACCCCAGCCCCACTCTAGGTCACTACTCCACATGGGCCCCATGGGTCCTCCTCTAGCAACCGGCCCTCATCCCTACCTCATCACCATAGCTCTTACCACTTGTTCCCTGTCTGCAGTTGTTCCCACTGTACCGGATGTCTTTTCCAAAGTCAACTCATCCATACTGCCTTCCCTGACTGCATATCTGCACAGTCACCCTCAGCCTTCTCCCAGTGAGCTTTGCTTTCCTGGCATTTACAATTGTATTACAAATGTTTTTGTCCCCAGAGCCAAACACTGTTCCTGGGACATTTAAAGTCCCTCATAAGTTCTTGAAAAAGTCTGTTTCTAAACCAACTCTCTTTGGCTATATGAAGAAAGATCTTTGCCACTTTTTTTATAGATGCATCTGTGACTTTGGGGAAACAAAATTTTGGTAGTGCCTGTGGTTATTGATCCCTGTTCCCTCCCTGCACTCCTGTCGGAGGAAGGCCCTGTGGACCGCTGTCTTTCTTTCCTGGGTTACTGCACACTCAGACTGGCTGCCCTTGTGTGCCTCCCTTTATTACAAGTGCCATGACCCATGCAAGATGGACTCCAGCATTCTGTGTGCATGCACAGGTAGTCAGATCCTCTGTCTCCTGCTCTAGACATGCACAAGTCTGCATTTAGAGTCCCTGGAGACCAAACAGCCTTCTGTTTCTTAGTTTGGACTTCCCCTTGGGCTGCTATCTGGCTTGAGCAATTACCTACATGATGCAAGCTGCTTTTGTACCCTTTTGCACCAGGGAGGATTTTCTCATCTTGGCTGGAGGATGCCACCCATGTGTGCCTACCACCCTTGCTGCTGGTAGCTGGAAGGAAATGTCCTTGGGATGACAGGCCCCCTCCTTTTGCATGCTGCCCTTAAGGAGTAGCACTCAAAGGCGGAGGCTGAGCTACCTGGCCCTTGGAAGGGCAGAAGGTGAAGGGAGTGAGCTCCAGAGATAGCTAGTCTCCAGAGAGAGCCTCTGGGCACCATGCTTCCAGAGCTTTCACAGCCTTCCAAGTGGCACCTGGTTCAACATGGAAACTGAGGCCCAGAGAGCTGACCTTCCTCCATCCAGCCTGACCCACAGGCAGACTCACTCTTGTAGCCACATCTGCCACTGGCTTCCTGATCGGCGTTGGATTAGCGGCCTGGGCTTCACACCTGCTTCCAGAAAAAGGCCTGGGGAGGGACCTTGTTTCCTAGACATGTCACTAAACTGAAAATGAAGAGACTGTCCCCGGCTTTTTCACCCATAATTTCTCTGGGCCTCAGTTTCCCGACCTGTGCAATGACAGGTTTCTCTGTGATCTCTAGAGAGTCTTTCACCTTTTAAATCTTTAGTCACCTCCTTCATACAAAGGTACACGGCTGAGGCTCTTTGCATTTTCCCCAAAACCTTTGCATTGAACTCCATGGATATTTCAGCTATCTGAGGAGAGAAAATGTTTGAAAGTTATTACTTAGGAAGTGGAATATGGAGGAGCTTCAGGCAACTCTAAAATAACTTCATGTAGGAGATTGCCTAGCATCCTTTCTTCTGTGGAAGAGATCTGGAGAATTATTTGTATTTACATAAATGAGGCTTACAAAAAGGCCAGAAAGTCACCTTCATTCCTAGAGAAGACCAAATGGCTTTACACATGTCTTAGGCCCTCAGAATATGCCTGAAAATAGTAAGTGGCAGGTCTTGTAATTTCCTGGTTTTGGGCCCCACGGTAGAGATAAGGCAGCGTGGAACTGTGGAGAACAACGGCGGGCACTGTGGAATGGAGGAAGAGAGGACCTAGTCCAGTGGCAGAAGCCCTGTCACGGTCTCAGCTCAGCCATGTGACCCTGAGAATCTCTCGATCCTGTGAGTACTGGCTTCCTTACACACCTGGTTATGGAACACTTTGACCAGAGCTTTCGAAGGGACCTGCCTCCTAGGAAGGAATTCATGTTTGCCTCGCAAGTGGACCAGTGAGCACCCAGGAGATGCTGGGGTTTGTCTTCTAGGCTGATGATTTAATTTGTGAGAATCTTCCCAAAAGAGGTGGATACTTGCATTTTTCCATGCCCTAAGAGAATGGCTGTCTCAGTCTGACAGGGACAACAAGGGGATAAGAAGAAGCTCACTGTAGTCAGCATTTTGACGGCATTCTTCAGTTATTCTCCTTGATCAGTTCTGAGAGTTTATGGCTTATGAGGGGAGAAGGAAGTGCTATCTGGGAGAAAAGAAACATCTCTCTTGACAGCTGCTTCCTGATTATGTATTCTCCAAAATCATTTTGGATAAGAAGAAAACAAAGTTTTAGCTTGTTTTAACATGTGTAAAAACCACATCCCATTCCTGGGCTGCAGTGTGCACAACCAATGTATTTCTGCCTAGGAAGAATAATTAATAATGAACCCTTTAAAGGTCAGTTCTGTGTTGGCTTGTTATCAAGGAATGTATATGCATTATGAATGCTAGTCCTTAAAATTTCTGGGAAATTTCCAGAAGTTGTAGTTAAGTAACAAATGCCAGTCTGAAGTTGGTAGATGATGGTACCTGGATTCAAATTCAGATCTACCTGGCTTCAAGAGCCTGGCTCTTATTCTAGACCATGAACTTGGGCTTAGAAAGAAGATCAACTACCAGCTGACACAGGGGCACTTCTTTCCTTGGCACCTTCTTTCCAGAGCTGTCCAGTGATGGGGAGCATGGTGCTGATATGGGCTGAGGATCTGTCCTTCTGGAGAGATCAAGACTGGAGATTCCTGGGTTTCCCCACATATTTTCTCAGAGGAGAGAAAAGTCTGCTCAGGATGATGGGGAGTTCTCTAGCCTCAGTGGACTTAAGATGAGGAGTCCCTCAAAAGCTGTCATCATGAATTCCTGCTGCTTTCTGGAGCCATAGGAGGAGACAAGTGCTACCTGGGTCCCTGACCTGTTCTACCATCAACTGTTTGGGTGAATTTGGCCTGTTTCACCCTTGGATCTGTTACACAAAGGCATTCAATTCTTCTCTTAAGGTCTTTTCAAGTTATGACTCCTTTTGAAATAGATTAGATGTATTTATAGAGACTAAAATCCCAGCAGATTAGCTCCTATGTAACAGTAGGAGATAAAAACAGAGGGAACTGCTCTTTCCTGAAAAAGGTTTATTTTGCAATTCTTTTAGAGGTCAGGGTTCGTATTTGACCAGGGTGCCTACAAGACCAGCTGTCCACAGCGGCTGTTTTTTGACAGGTGAAGAGGGACTGAAGGGGTTTGGGCCAGTTTAGGTGCGGCAGGGGTTACAGTAAGTGATGCATTTATGTTAGGTACCTGAAACAGTATGTTACAGGATCAATTACAAACCTCTTCTCCAAAATATGCTGGTGTCCTAACCCCCACCCCAGAATGTGTCCTTACTTGGAGACAAGGTCTTTGTAGAGATAAATTATAATGAGGTCATTATTTTGTATCCTAATCCAATATGACTGGTGTCCTGGGAAATTTGGACATAGAGACACACACATATAGAGGAAAGATGATATGAAGAGACACGGGGTGGGGGTGTGTTCTACAAACCAAGGAGAGAGCCTAACACAGATCTTTCCTCATCCCAGAAGAAGCCATCCGGCCAGCACCTTGGGTTCATACCGTACTCTGGCCTCTAGAACTGAGACAGTACATGTCTATTGTTCAAGCCACTCAGTCTCTGGCCTTCTGTCATGCCACCTTAGCTAACAACATGTATTTTTCTAGAAGGGAAAAAGCCAGGAAGGGTTCCTGATCCAAAGGATTTTTCAGGAATATAGCTTGCTCAGTGTGAGAGCATTTTTGCTTTGTGTGCATCAAGCCCTGGGGTCCAAACCCCAGCACAAAAAATAAACACATAAATAAGTTAAACACAGTTAACCCCGTCTAGTTTAGCTCAAGCTTGCTTTCCCTCTGACTGTGTGGGGTGGTTTCCTGTTTTGGAACTACATAAATGTTGATCTGGTTTTCCACCCTTGCAGCCTGCAACACCCCAAATCCATGGTTCTTTGTGTTAGAAAATAGAGTCCATTCAGCCCAGAGGACAGAGATCCACTCTGATTTTGATGAGCAGAAGAGTCAATTCGGGCCTGGCCATTGCAGGTAACAGTCCTAACCAGCCCGGGAGCAGATGAGAAGTTCATAGGCTGTTAATAAACCGGAACCAATCAGTGACTGCAGGCTGATTGTGCCTGGCCGGCTGGGGCCGCAGGTCCTTGGGAGAGCTCACACTTGCGCTGCCTGTATCTGCATATAGCAGGGCGTGAAAGCACCCGGCCGGCCGCTCTTGGTGTTTGTCACAGTGAATGGACATATGTCCCTCACACTAGCATGGGGAATATCTAATCAAGCCACACAATGATTGTTTACGCCTGGGGCTGTTACAAACAAGGCGCTGTCACTCTCCTTGAAGACCACAAAAAGGAAATTCACTTTGAGTGCATGATAATGAATGTATTCGAAATATATTAGAATTGATCTAGATGGTGCACTCTCACCCTTTAAAAAAAAAATCAGACAAATGCTCTTTTCCCAAAAATATTTTGTCCTTTTAAATCCCACAATGGGCATGGGGCTGGGGGTGGGGATGAGAGATGGCGCTCAGTAAATAGGGATTTTTTGGTTCTGGTGGCCTGTAGAGCTTGCTTTCCTATTGTTTTTCATGCCTGTGTTAGGATCTTTGGAGTAGAAGTCATATTTTGTGCAACATTAGCAGGGGTAGCACATATTGTAGGGGTGCCCAAATGTTCAAGAGTTTTAAGAATGAAACGTGCGCATGTGTGTGTGTGTGTGTGGCTTCTTTTCCCTTATTTTAGATGAAACTCACTGGAAAACTTTGACTGTTTAGAAAAACTGAATCATTTTAATATATTGAACTGAAATACTGTATTCTGCTTGAGACTTCTGCTGTTACTTTAAAATGGACCGTAATTTTTAGCAAGAAAAATAGATGATCTTAGGTGAGGAGCTAAGAAGTGTTTGTTGTTCTGTTTTATTTTTGTTTGTTTGTTTTTTCCTTCCTTCCATTCTGATGACCAGGAAGAAAAGCCTTTGAGACCAGCTGTGGAAGTGTGCATGGTGCGCAAGGATTCACGGCTGGACAGACAGTGGAAATCTGTGCAATCACCTCAAAGAGTCTTTCATTACCAGCAGCTGGGCCAAGCATACAATTTGGGAGGCTCAGTGCAAATCATAAATGTGGGAACCCCTTGCTTGAAAATCATTACTGATGCCAAGGTGGTGACAGCAGGTGAGGACCCCAGCTCCGGCTCTTTTAACCACAGGAGCCCGAGTGACTGACTTAGTGGAACATACACCTGAGAAACCAGCCCTGCTAGGAGCCATTTTTTATTATCAGTGAGGAGAAGCCGGAAGAGAGGGAAGCAAGGAACCACTTTAAACCCTAATTGCTATATACCCTGCGGAGCTTTGAGTTGGTACCCAGTTGAGATACACTGAGTTAAAAACATATACTTCAAATTTAATATGTTCATTCTTGCCAGGTGAAGTTTAAGAATGACTCAAGGTCACTAATGTTGGCGGCTGTGTTTTAGAAGCCCTTCTTTTGCTTAAAAGGGTAGGACTGCTCCATCCCACCCCCCAAATCCATCCATACAGACAGAACTAGCTCTTTGTAACAACAGGCATTTGGGGAACCAATCCATATTCTGGGGAGAAAAATAAAGAAAAGAAAATATCTTTCTTAAAGTCTCATGTATGACCAACCCAATTCCCTGGGCCTTCCTCACCAAATAAGAAAGAAAATTATCGACTAGCTTTTGTTTGGGTGTTGAGAACCCTGACTGTGGCTGGGTTTTGCCTGGTCTGGCAGGTACCATGCTGAGGTTTATTTTTCTTGCTCTATCTCTGCTGTGATTGGAATATGTTTTCTACAGTTTGAACGTTGGAATCCCCAATGCAGCAGAGTGGAGAGGTAGGGCTTAACAAAGGTGACTAGGTCCTAAGGGCTCTGCCGTTACAAATGGATTAGTATTTTTATCACAGGAGTGGGTTACTTATCACAAGAGTGGGTTGTTACCAAAGCTAGTTTGGTTCTCTCTTGCTGTCCTGCTTTTCTGACTTCGCTTACCCTTCTTTCTTTTACAGTGGTCTAACATAGCATGAAGGCCCTTTGCCAGATGCCAGAACTATGCTCTTGGACTTCTCAGCTTGTAGAACGGTGAGCCAAATAAATTTCTGATCATTTTAATTTGGCCAACCGTATGTATTCTGTTATAGTAACAAAAAATGGGATAAAGATGGCTCTTCTCACACATACACAGGCAACACAGTCTCGAGTGTCATGAAGTGTATGATCTTACCCAATTTTAAGTGTACAGCTCAGTAGCATTAACTATATTCATGTCTTTAGAACTTTTGGGCTTTTAGGGTGCATCACATGCCCCACAGGTCTGGATGGAAAGCGGTCTAAGAAGAAGGATTTTTAGCACGGGAGGGTCTTAATCACTGTCTGTTAAATGTATAGAGCCCAAACAACTTGGTGCCTAAAGTCTCATGTATGACCAACCCAATTCCCTGGGCCCCAGGCAAAGTTTGTGACGTGGTTTTCAGTTGTCTCCTGATAGTCGTCCATTTTACAAATAGGAAAATAACAACAAAAACAAAGAAAGAAAACAAAACATAAAGATTTTGTGGTCAGATTCTTTGTTTCTTTATGAAACTCTGAATTTGATTTCTTATTAAGTTCCTAAAGCTGTGTCATGTTGAACCTTAATACTTAGGAAACCATAGTGACCTCCTGGGTATCCCAGGCTTTAACGCAGTGCCTGGTATACAACAGGTGTTTCATAAATATTTGGTGAATAGATGAGTGACTGATGGGTTTTCAGTGCTAATGAGGAGGAGGAAGGATAAGTGAAAATCAGCGTGAGGTCTCTAAACCCCACTCAAGCCAGTGGCTACGGTCACTTGTCAGAGATGCTTGTCCTCGCAAGGCTGAGGGGATATCGGGGCAGTGGGTGTGGGATGGAGGGGAGAACAGACGTGTGCACAGGTCCAGCTGGCCAGAGACCCCCGACCTGGGAAGATTTACCTTTGGAGCAGGTAAGAGACTCTTTGGAAACAGAGAAGGTGGAGCAGTCTAGGAAAGACTGAGGTGGAGGTGGGGTTGTTTGGAAGCAGCTGAGTTGTTCTGCGTGATACCAGATGAGAAAGGAGTTGGACAACAGATGTAGGCAGGGCTGGTAGGAGCTGCAAAGACTTCTGGGAGGAAGTGCTGCCAAGAGGGTGTAAATGGACTGTGGTCTGGCTGTGGGAAATCTGGAGCTAGGAGTTGGTGGTACACAGTTGTCTGTTGGTGTCCTTGGAGGATTGGTTATGGGTCCCCCCCTTGGACACAAAAATTTAAGGATGCTCAAGATCTTTATACAAAATAGTATAATGTTTGCATGGAATTTACTCAATCTTCCCATATATTTAAATTCTTTCTAGATTACTTATAATATAGTATGCATGCTTTGTAAATAGTTGTCACAATGTACCAGTGAAGGAACAATGACAAGAAGAAGTCTGTATATACTCACAAAAGATGAACAATATTTTCCAAATACTGTTGACTGGAGGTGAGTGGAATCTTTGGATGCAGAGCCCAAAGTTACAGAGAAGTGAATGTGTAAGTGAGTTATGAAAGGAGCAGGGAGGAGCATCGGAGTGCTCAGGAACAGGGTCCTGTTTGTTTTGACCGAAACAACAAGATTTCAATGTTTACACATCCTTTGAAAAATGGGAAAAGAGACATCTGTACTCCCATATTTATGGCAGTGCTGGTCCTAACACCTAAGAAACGGAAACAGCGGAATGCATAGAATGACAAATACCATGTAGTCTCAGTCATCTGTGGAATATTAAAAAGCAGCTGATCTCATGGAAGAGAGGGTAGAAAAGTGATTCTCAGAGCTGGGGGAGACGGGCTGGGGGAGGGAGAAAGACTGATCACTGCGCGTGAAGTTATGGTTACATGGGAACAAGAAGCTCCGCTGGGGTACTGCGTGGTAGGGTAACTATAGATTTCAGAAACTAGAAGGAAGGACTCTGAATATTTTCACCATAATGAAATGATAAGTGTTCGAGGGGACAGATGTGTCTAACCTGACTTATACCTCACAAAATGTATCAAAATATCACATGGGACCCCGTAAAATATGTATAGCTTTTATGTTTGTCGTGTATTAAAAAGAAATATTTTTTAAAAGAAAGGAGAAAAATGGGAAAAGAGCCTGAAAGCGTTTGCAGGGAGCCCCTCAATGGCAGACTGGCTAAAGGCAAGCCTTGAAAGATGAGTTTTGGGTCAAGGGTAAGAGAGCAGCCCCTACCAAAGACAATGTGGCTGCAGCCGGGCTAGGGCCTGAGGCTGACACCAAAGGAAATACAAGAAAAGGCAAAAGCTAAAGCCAGCAATTGTTTTTGCCACCCTCTCCTCACTAAGGACTAATAAGATTCCTTTTCTTCTAAATGAATGGGTTTTTAACAATGCAGCAACATACCTTCCAGCCCTGGGGCAGAGACAGGTATTAGGATGAGACCTGCATGCCTCTGCAGCTGGCCTTTAGAACGTAGCATGGGTGGGAAGGGTTGGAGCAGTGCTTGAAAATTCACCTGTTAAATGCATTCCCAGTGTGAGCCTGTGAACCAGTCACAGCCTTTACTTGGGCTTCAGTTTGTTCATCTGTGAATGGGGATCCCTGGATAAGCGCATCAGATCAGAATCACCTGGTGATTACAAACCAGGCTCTGGAGACGCGGATTCATCAGGCTGGAGTCAGGTGCTGGTGTGAATGTTACAAACACCCACACTTCTTCGAGGCAGTCTTGATGCACAGCTGGCTTTGTGTGGGGTGACGTTAGAGGACAGATTTCACTCCATCCAAAGAGTTCACTTTGCTCCTTCTTTGGTCAGAAAAATGTCAGCACTCTCTGAGCAAAATAAACCCAAGAGTGGTCTAACTTTTAGCATTCCTCACTTCCTCACTCACATCTGATTCATCTTCTAGAGCCAGTTTAAATTTTTGCTTTTCCTAAAGCTCTCTCCCTGTCAGCTACCTTGTCTGATCTTTTCTTTCCCATCTCCTGAGTGGTCCAGGACACAGTGGTTGTCTCATCCATGTAGAACAACATTATTCAGTGTTATCATCCACCCCGCCGTCTCTGTAGCTGGTCTTCCCAATGAGAAGGGCATGAACCTCATTGGGAGATCCTTGTCTCCCTGCAGCCCTGACACTGCAGTTGCTGACTTCCATTGGGCCGCTCTCTGATGGTGTCCTCTGGGTCAGCAAGTCATCACAGTATGGTAATCACCATTCACTTATTGTCAGTTCAGCTAAGTTAGCACCCGTTCTCCCATCCTTTGCATTGGGGCAGGATATAGTTTATTCATTTCAGTCACCTTCATGCAAATCTCCCTGGCATGTTTGTCTTGTGATTTCATTAACCTGAAGGTGAGGGTTAGGTTTATCCCATGACACATTAAATTTCTCAAATTATATGTAGTTTGGAAACTTTGTGCTTTAATTTGGAGAAGACTGTCTGACATCCACTTTCCTGGTCAGTTACGCTTCTTTATCCATTATTTGTTATATCCTCTCACCCCAGGAAAAAAAAAGATAAAAAAAGAATTAGCACTCTAAATTAGCAGTACACAGCTGGGTGTGGTGGCACACACTTATAATCCCAGCACTCGGGAGGCAGGAGGATCACCGAGAGTTCGAGGCCAGCCTGGGTTACTTAGTGAGTTCAAAACCAGCCTGAACTGCATAGTGAGACCCTGTCTCAAAAAACCAAAACCAAAACAAAACAAATTAGCAGTACACAATGTGGGAAAATATACTGGTAGGTGCACTGGTAGGTCCTTTAGGTAAAGTTTCTTTGTCTATTGACAAGGATAAGGTGGATTCTAAAGAGATAGAGTTGGGGGTGTTGGGATGGGAAGGCGCCAGTGGGGGATGGGGAGAAACACCATGTGCCAGATGGAGAAATCCTGCTTTCTACTGTATCATGTTTCCTTGTTTTTCAGAGTTTTGATCTCCGTTATTGTTTTAGATTCCTTCAAAATAAATCATAGTAAGTATAAGGCATGGTATCGATGAGGTGGGGACAAGAAAAAGTCTGCATAAGAAGTTTTGGAGAGAGAGAAGTGCTGTATGCTATCCTACATGCATCCAAATCTGGTCCCTAACCTTTGCTTTCCAAAAGAATTGTATCGAATTTCTAAGGGAGCCAGGGTGGTGCACTGGTAGGTCCTTTAAGTAAAGTTTCCTTGTCTGTTGGTGCTGATAAGGTGGAGTCTAAATATTTGAAGGGTTGATTTAGAAGGAACTGAGCTCTTTATTTTTTAATTAAAAAATATTACAGTAAAGGACACATTGCCAAGAATCCCCCTCAAATATTCTCCCTCACTTTGAACACACTCATCCTGTTCTTGCTACTTTCTAAAGTGGCTGCAGAAGTTCTTTTTCATGAGTATCTTTAGTTGTGCTATTGTGGCTTCCTTGACGTACTGAGGTGACAAAACATTTACTTTTCACGATCATTTTGACTTTGGGGAGAAGGCAACTGGTCTCTTTCTAAGGACAGACGTGAGGCATCTTGGGATCATGGGCAAGGCTGGGAGGACCATGTCTCTTTTGTATGCAGATGTGTTTGTGCTTGGACTCCTTTCTCTCTTTTCTTCTCTCTCACTTTTCCTTTTGTAAAGTCTGCCACTCAGCAGCATAAGCCATAGTGGCACTTAGACTGCTACTATTTTCAAGGGGGATTCTGTTCTCTCTTGCCATTTTGTAACGTGGACCTTCCTGTCTCTGAGCAATGCTTTGTAACACTTCTCTTCCTTGTTCCATCCTTTTTCAGAGGAAATGTCATCTGTTGTGCTTGAATTACACTGTCCCTTAGGGTATTCCAGCCCCTTCCCCTCTGAGGGATTTTAGCACTTCCTCCCTGTATACCACACTCACCTAATTTCCCTCTAATTCCATAAATCTCCTTCCACCAGATCTTAATGCAGGGATGATTAGCTTTCTCTGTCTCTATTTTTTACAACAGCCAGCTCTTGGTATAACTAACACCTTCCACATGAGCAGCAGCTACAACTGCCTTGAGTTAGATGGGATTGTGAAGAATGAGTCTTTGGTCAGCACCATTAAAAATAAACATCGACTAAATGCAATGTGGCATCCAGTATTAGATACCCTCTGCACTTCTCTGGACCATACAAAGGGTGAGATCTGCAGAATACCTGAGATTTAGTTTCTGTCCTGGTACCTATGTTAATTTTTACTTGTGACACATGTACCAAGGTTACAAGTGATATTAACATCAGGAAAAAAGCCCCAAACTGTCTATACTGTCATTGCAGCTTTCTGTGGGTGTAAAATTATTCCCAGATGCAGTTAATTTAAAAATAAAATTTTTTAAAAATAGAAGAAGATTTAGAGTGAACATGAGAATACTCTCAGGGATGCAGTGGTACATCCATACCTTTTAGGTATGCCAGTCCAGGATCATCATGACAAGTCTGGGATATTTTTTAGCGTGGGGCATGGGTGGGCTGGGGAGCAGGCAGGGAGTGGCAACTCAAGAGTATTGTTTGAGCTATCATAGCAACTTGGCTAACAATCCAAGCTCAGATTCTTCTGACATCTGATGATCTCAGCTGAAAATGAATAATGGTTTTTCTCGCTAATAGATTCAGGGCAAAGAATTCTTTATGGTAGAAGACACCCTCCTGACTCTGAGCAAATTCTCTGCCTGTGGAGTCTGTCCTGGAACTACTGCTTTTGGCAGAAGAAATACAATGATTGACGATGGGTTTTGGCGAGGTTAGGCTGTCAAGAATCCTGCAGCCTCTTATTCTAGAGCTGCATTATTCAATACAGTAGCCACTAATCACATGAGGTCTTTAAAGTTAAAATTAATTAAAATGAAACAAAGTTAAAAATTCAGCTCTGCAGTCCCTTCGGCCACATCTCATGGGCTCCATGGCTGCTGGAAAGGACAGAGATAGAAGCACATTTCTGTTATCACAGAATGTTCTGTTGGACAGCACTACTCAAGACTACAGCCCTCCTATTTCATGTCTGGGACATTCTGCCAGGACAGGCACTTGTCTAATAGGGCACAGTAGAGCAGTGGTCCCTTAACATATCGCCTTTTAAAATACCAGGTGAAGCCAGGTGTGATGGTGCATGTCTGTAATCCCAGCACTGTGAAAGGCTGACGCAAGAGGATCACAAGTTTGAGCCTACCCTGGCCAGCTTAGTGAATTAGGAAGACCCCTTCTCAAAATAAAAAGGGCTGAAGATGTAGCTCGGTGTGAAAGGCCCTGGATTCAATTTATAGTACCCAACCCAACCCAACCCAACCCAAGCCAAACCAAAGTAACCCAACAAAACACCAGGTGATCTTTGACCTAGAGATTCATGAAGCTGAGGGGAATGGATGTTGAGAAATTAATTCTCTGGAAGAACAAACTTTTAAAACATAAATCTAAAACTAGAATGAAGAGAGGGAGCAGAATGTGAACCAGGAGAGAAGGAAACATGTTTTAAATTTTTATTAGGCAGAAATAGAAAGTTCTAAGTCAGTGATTCACAAATTCTGTGGTGTCTGGTAAGAGCCCCTTTAGACACGACTTGACCCTGGCCATGGTCCAGGCTTGGAAATGATCTACCATGCCTCAGTCATCTGGTCTCTGCAGTTAGCATCCTTCATCCCGAATTTGGGGAATTGGATATTCCTGAATTCTGTGTGTCTTGTGTGGGTTTGTGGGACTTTTTTCCCTTTTCTTTCTTTTTTTTGTACCAGGAATCGAACTCAGGATCTTGTGCTTGCCAGCTATATCCCTGGCCCCTCCTTCTTCTTTTATAACACAACAGTAGTATAGAGGGGGCAGGGGATATAGCTAAGCAGCACAACACCTGCCTGGCAAGCATATGGTCCTGAGTTCAATTCCTGGTACCAAAAAAAGAATCACAGGGTGGACATGTAGCTCAGCGGCACAGTGCCTGCCCAGTGTTATGGTTTGTGTCTGGGTGTCCCCACAAAAGCCTCATGCAGTCATGGGGCAGGCTTTTAGAGTTCGATTGATTATGGGTGTGAGAGCTACACCCGCCCTGGGGTGGATAGTTTGCATATGTAAGGGAGAGGAAGAGGCTGCTTGCTCTCTTGCTGCTTGCCATTCCTCCCTTTTGTGGTTGTTGCTTTTGCTGTGTTCTGCTGCCATGAGCTGTAGCCCTCTGCCATGTGCCACTCTGCCTTGTAACCTGCCAAGTATGGACTGAAACATTCACAAACTGTAAGCGAAATAAACCTTTCCTTCCTCCATTTTGGGCATCAGGTATTTTGTCCTAGCAATGAGGGGAAAGTAACAAAGATACCCAGCAAGTAAGAGGTCATGAGTTCAATTCCTGATACCAACCCCCCCAAAAAAACACAAAACAAAATCACAATAAGAGTAGAGATGAGTCTTTTAGTAAGAGATGCCTTTAAGTAGGTTATAGGCCATGGGGCTGTGTGAAAAGCAAAAGATACTTTTTGTGATGAGCTCTAAGTAGGCTGTCAAGTTTGTATCATGAAGCATCAATTTACAAAGCTACTCAAAAATATGGTGGCATCTCCATTCCCCTTGGGCTGAGTGCAGCGCTGAGGCCAAAGCTTCCCAAGGGGTGGAAAAATTCCAAGTGTGGATCAGTGGGACTGGAAGCCCATCCAGTCTATCTGATGGGATGGAGCGTCATTTGGAGACCCTTCGGCTCTGCTTCTTATGGCAGTGTGAGCACAGACCTAGAGCTTCTATCTTCACATTGGATGTCATACTTTAGCTGAAGCCTCATGCACCCATAGGTGGGGCTTTTGAAAAGTGATTGGATTATGGAACTTGCTAGTAGACAGTGGAGTCTGGTATGAGGAGGTGGGCAGCACCACAGGTCCCTGGCAGGTCGCTGGAGGTGTAGCCTAGACGGGTTTATTTTCTTCCATGGTTCCTCCCTTCTTCCTGTGCTTCCTGTCTGCCATGCCATGAGCTGTTTATCCTCCGCCATACTATTCTGCCTTAAGGCCACTGATTATGGACTTAAACCCCTCTAAACTGTGAGCCAAAATAAACTTCTCTTTTAAATTGTGGGTGTTGGGTATTATATCTCAGTGACAAGGAAAGTTATTAAGACACCTGTAAAGGGGAGCTAATGCACATTTCAATGGCTTCTGAACCCAGTGTGACACAGACTGTGACTGACAGTATCTCCTCTCTTCATTAGGAGGTGGAGTTTTAGCTGGCACATGGCCACCCACATGAAGTCCACATTTCCCAACCTCTTTTGTGGTTGAATGTGACCCTGTGATCATGTTGTGTCCCAGGACAATGGACAGAAGTGATACATGGCACTTTGGGTTTGTACTTTAAAAGGAAAGAGAGGTATTGGGAGGTCGTGGGGGACCACATTTGTGCACACAGCACATTAACAAGAGGGTGCTGAGCATCACAGACCCACTATTAGGAGGGAGGCTGGGGTTCACGCCAGCTTCCCAGTGCTCCTCATGTGCACCACTAAACCCAGAGCACTGTGAAGGCTACCTGGCCAGCAGTGTGCCCGTGTCTAGACTGGAGAGCAGTGTGCAGCGGTCCGTGGTCTTCCTGGTCTCCTTGGGCCTGTGCTGCTTCTTTGCTTCTGCATGGATCTGGGGTGACATCTCTGTGGCGCCCAGGGACCTTCTTTTAAGTGTGTCTCAGCACCTAGCTCTGGGGAGATGAGCTGGAGAAGAGGGCAGCTGTGGGTAGAACCACAGCTGGCTCTGCGGGTAGAACCCAGGAGTAAAGATGGTCACTGACCCCCAGAACAATGGGGGTTCCCTTCCAGAACGAGCCTCTTCCCAGAACATTGGAACCTTTGACTGGGCTCCTGGCCCGGGTACACAGCCTGCGCCTTTGCTTCCAGGTAGGGAAGAGCAAAGGTGACAGCCAGGGCTGGCATTCTTTTCATTTGCGGGGAGACTTTTCTATTTGAGGTCTCTTAGACCTCACTTTGTAGCTACAAGGAAGCCTGGTGGTTTTGCTTGTGGTTTTGGTTTTGGCTGGAGTTGGGTGGGGTTAATTTCCCTCCACCCTGATTCACACTCATTATGCAAAGGAGAAGACAGACCCCTCAGGAGAAAGGAAAGAGAAATTAGAATACACTCATTCTGCCACATCCGGGTCATGGGAGGAGATTAAACATGCTAGTGATGCCCATGAACTGACACGCCAGAGCAGTCTAACACACATTTTCTTTTTTCTGACTTTCAATAGTGTGTAAACACTTTTCAATTCTGCAACATGATTTAGGCTAACAGCCAGCAAAGCCCTGATCATTATTCCTTGGCACCTTTGCCCTCAAACTGGAGAAAATGGGCATGTTCCTTCCCCTAAGGAAAACCGTCATCTCTCCAACGAGAAGTAGTTTTTGGATAACAGGACAGCGCTGAACGCAGGCTTCAGGCTCTGCGTCCTGACCCAGGCGGGGCAGGCCCGGGTGTTGTCACAGCCATCTGTTGCGGCCTGTAATGCATGAGCACATTAGCACATGGCCCGCCAGCAGCCTCAACATTGTTCTGGCTCTGTTCGTGCAGCCGACTCAACAAAGGGCCAGTTTTGCATTTGGGACAAATACAACCACTGAGAATTCTTTTTTTTTTTCATACTTAACGTTAAGGTTTGCACTGGCTGTCTGAATTGGACAGTTGTGGCCATCCCTCCCCCCTGCCCATAGTGTTGTCATTCTGTTTGTGGCATTGACATGGATGGTTTCTGGGAGCCACTAATTTGCCAAGAGACCTGTTTTTGCTTTCAGATATGCCCCTCATCAGAAAGCGTCGTCCAACTGAATACTTGTATTTTTTTTTTTTTTTTTTTTTAATGCAAGGAGTTTGCCTCCTGAAGGATTAGGGCAAATTGTCCAACTATGAATCCACTTATCTTTTATTTTTATGTTCTGTGGTACTGGGGGTACTGAGGAGGTACTGGGGGTACTGAGCTACCTCCTCAGCCATTTTTATTCTTTAGTTTGGAACAAAATCTCACTAAATGGCCCAGATTGGCCTCAAGCTTGTCCTTCCTGCCTCAGTCTTCCAAGTAGCAGAGATTACAGGTGTGTACCACTCTGCCAGGCTGAGTCACTTAATTTTAAAAGCAGTCTTATGTCTTCAGGTCTATATCCTTATTGTGCTCAAAGTCTACCCAGAGGATGTAAGGAAACAGATTTTGTTCACAGTGGAGAATATTATACACTTAGCTTTGGTAGATTTGTTGATACTGATTATTTCAGAAAATCCCTTATTTGCTCCTTGCCTCAGGACCAATACAAGTTCTGATTTTGTTTGTATTTTCTCATATAGTTGTCCCAGTGATACTTTGTGTTTGTTCTAGTGTAGCCCAGTAGCAAAATTCATCTACGTACATTCATTCCATCCCTTCAGTCACTCAGTGAATGTTTATTGAGCACCTAGTATTTGCTGGGCTCTGATTTACATCCATCAGTTATCAGGATGGACTGTCTTATGGAGTTTATTATTTAGTGAAGAAGATAAATAATAAATAACAAACTTAAAAGGTATAGAGAAAGGGTTGATAGAGAAAACCAATGGAAATACCAGGGTCAGTTTGAAACACTGAAAAGGAAGGAGATGAAGTTAGGATCTCAGTGTCTCGATTTACTTGAGAAATTGGCTTCTACAGTCCAAAAGGAAATGCAATCCCTTGAGATAATGGTGCCTGTCCTACACTAAAGTCCCCTCTCAAGTTCAACTTGAAGCAGAAAAGACCATTTTATATCCCCCTTGCATTCATGGCAGGTCTCAAAGCTTTTAAATGCTAAGAAAGAGCATGTTTCTTAAGTCTGTTTCTCTGTAGGTTCCTAATCTGCTCAAAGCAAGGCAAGGGTAACACAGTGGTTGGTGACCTCAGAATAAGCATAGTATATTTGTCACCAAGGGTTCTTCTCTACAGCTCCTGATATGTTAAATATATATTGAATAAAAGGTTGAGAAAATAAAGCATAGGGATCTGGATATCGGTTTGTTCACTCTCCACCCTCCCTTGATCTTTATGATCAAGTTTAATGTCCCTTCTTAAGATGTGGTTCAGTGGTAGACCAGTTGCCTAGCAAGTGCAAGGCCCTGAATCCCATCCCAAGCATTGAAAAATCAGAGGGAAAAAAGTGCCTCTTGATTACATCCATTTGTAGTTAAGACCAGGTAGAAAGTGGCTCTTGGGAGATTTCCTTTACTCCGTACAGCAACACGGCTATTATGCACTATTATAAATGAGTCTATTTACATAAGAAGAGTTGCTCAAGAACCAAGGACCAAGAGGCTCGAGGAGGTCTTGTCCTGTAGAGACCAAGTCCAAATTGAGCTACAAGACTGCTAATGGCCTCATGGTCTCAACGTTTGCCATTCATACAGGATTCTGGGGACTTCAGGTTCCTGTCTTGCTCCCCATACTCTCCCAGCTGCCCCTCTACCCCAGCCATCCATTGCTTCTCACTGCATCATCCATTCCTTCATTCATTCACTCACTCACTGTTCTGAGCCCTTGTATCGAGCAGGTACTGTACCTATCTAAACACAAGGTATCCAGGCCGGTTTCTACTCTGGGGAATTCTTACAACCCGAGAAAACTCCTTCTTAGATCCGTCTATAAATGCTTCAAGGGAGGCTGCTGGGTTCCAGTAGTGTACAAAGGTTATACCCAGCACTATTCTCATGCATTGTGCCCTCCTGCCGGCTAGTGGCTCCCAGGACTTCTGTCCCCAGGTAGACCAGGTGGCCCTGATATTCTAGGCAGAGTCTGATTTACCCAGGGTGCACTGGAGATCACCTAACTGACTCCATTGTACAGTAGAGAAAACTGAGGCTTAGATCTAACATCACAAAGCTTTGGAAAGGCCATTCCAGCCCTGTTTCCCAGACAAGAGTCTGCTGCCAGGGAGACTTGAGGGTGAAAGTGGAAGGCTTGCTTATGACAGCTTCCCTGTGTCTTTGGCCACTAAGAGGAGCGCTCTGAGCCCAGCTGGTCTGGGATGACTGCAAGGTTAGAAATGGAACACATTCCCAGCTCTTAGGGTGATCCCAGCTGCCCACAGCCATGGACTTCTGCAAGCTGAGTGTGGGTGGGCTGAGAGTGCAAATTTGGGCCTGTGAGCGTGGTGCAGGATCCTGCGCATGGACTAGGGTGGGTGGACAGGAGTTCATGTCCCCCTCAGAGTCTGGGCCTCTGTTCTCCTGAAGGCAGCTATTTGGCCCCGGAAGGGATGTAAAAGCTCTGCAGGTTCGATTGCAAGGCTGTACCCTCCTCCCAACCCGTGGACCCAAAGCCACACAGCCTTCCAGTCTTGCCAAAGGAGCCCTTTGGTCCAAGACACCAGCTCCATCCTGCCACCTGGGTCTTTGCTGGCCAAACTACTACGGAGTCAGGGTCTCCCCTCCATAGCCCCCTTGGCTTCACCCTGCGAAACCCAGGAAGCAAGGGACCAAAAGGACACCTGCGCACACTTCAGAGGCGTCTCCCAAGCAGCTTCCCCCAGAGCTCGTGAAGTGGCAGCTTAGGGAACCCAATAAAGACAGGGCCTCCAAACCCATATCCCTACCTGGTGGTCCTGGTGGACGAAGGGAGGATTTAGGGACCTGGTGGTCGAAAGTCCGTGGGCACATTGAATCTGCTGGCTCATTTGCGGGGGCCTCGACGCATTGTAAAGCGGCGCCCAGGAGCTCGCGCTGGAGTCCTCGCTTCGCGCACGGTGCAGGTCCGGGTGGCGCAGATATCCATCCGGTTGCTGCAGGAGGTTCAATTTGGACGCCTTCCGAAGGACTCCTGAGATGCGGAATGCACCGCAGGCTGGGAGGTGCGATTAGGAGAGTCTGGCGGTGGAGGGATCGCAGCTGTCCGGGCGGTAGAGAGGGTCCCTAACGAGCGCCGCCGCGGCTCACCTGCTCGCGCCTTTCCTCCACCCGCGCAGAGCTCCGTGCGAGCCCGCTAATTGCCAAAGCCTGTGGGCACCGGCTGCCACCCAGATGGGGGCGTGGGGACAGATGGGGTCCAGGCACCGAGGGGGAGCGCTGACAGCGTCCCTGAAAGCTGGCGGGGTTGTGGGGTGGAGGCAGCAGCGCCAGATGCGAGAATTCCCCAGTGGGCAGCTAAGCCAGTGTAGAGGCTGCTGGGGTCCCAGTGGGGGCCTAGGCGTGGGCTGACCTATTGGATATGGGCTCTGGAGCCGACTCCTGCACCACAACCTTGTTGCCTCCATTTTCTGGCCCTGCTCCTGAGCCATCTTTGTACCTCAGTTTCTTCACCTGTAGAATGGGATCATAGTAACACCTAAAAAGTTGCTGTGAGAATTCAATGAGTTGACATCTAACTTGGTGCCGTGCCTCACACTCACTAACCTTCAGTAAATGTTGGCCGATTCCTCCCCGAGGCTCCTCACTGAGATCCAGAACTGGGGTGGTGGGGGTCCCTCCTCCCAGCTCTGCTGCATTTGCTTCTTACTACACTCCTCCCCCATAACCCTGCAACCATGTAGCAATAACTCAGCCACTAGGTGAGAAATGGGAAGTGTGTGTGTGTGTGTGTGCATGCGCACGCGCGTATTGGTTCAGTGATCTCCATGCCTAGCATAGCCCCCCCACTCTGACAGGCTACTGGTAGCTTCTAAACTGTGGCCTTGCTAACTCCTGCTGCTCAGGGTCCCCGTCCCCAGAGAGCGTGGGCATGAGCTCTTCCTCTGTGAACAGCCAGGCCTGATTCTGGTATCCTCACAGGTCTGCAGAGCTGGGGGTGGGGCATGGGGGTGGGGTGGGGGATGTGTGTCGCCTCTGAGGTGTCTTGAAACTCTTCGTGTAGCACCTTTGTTGAAGACCCCAGGCCCCTACTTGTACTGCATGGCAGAGGGAGACTTGGCACAAGATGGGCAGTAATGGGGAGTTAAGGTGAGAGATGGCTGCATGGGGGGGTCTCAGCCTTGGGGTATTCCAGGCAGCATCCAGGTGTTTCCTAGCAGAGGGAGTTCAGTCCACTGGGTGGATTCTGCTCTAACAGGAATGGTTCTCCAGTACCGCTGGGGAGGTTTATCAGTGAGAACATACGAAGACTTTAGTATGTGCCTGTGAACTCTGCACTAGTTCCAGTCTGGGACAGAGAAGGGCTGGTCCTGCATGGGTGGCTGCAGGAGCCCCAGATCACCGCAGGTGTCCTTGGCCTGGCTTCATCCTGCAGCCACCTCACAGTCCAGGGCCTGGCTAGGCACCTCTGCGTCTCAGGTTTGTTTCACCCCTCTGCTTCCTGTCCCTGGGATGGAGAATTTCAGTTCTGCGGGCATCAGAGGTACCCAACCCTGTAGGGAGTCCTCCCACACTAAGTCCAGGGGAATCACTTTTCCTGAGACTCTTGCTCCTCTGAGAGAGTAGCGAGGACAGAGGCAGGAGCGAGCAGAGTCCTGGGCCTGCACAGGAAGTGGAACTCAGCACTGGAAAAAAATCTCCTAACTAGTGCTTCCTGGGGAACAAACATTAACTGTCAGTGCCAGGCAGAAAGCACCTTGCTGCTGACAGTTTCCTTCCTGCCTCCCTTTCCCTCCCCTTCTTTTAGTGGGGGAGCTTGCCCCCAACTAATGGCCCACCCAAGTCAAGGTAATTTTGAAATCTTCTTTCACCGCTCATGGAAGTGAAGCTGCTGGCCTGAGTTCTCCATCCCCGTCCTCACAGATCAAAGGCACCCTGCAGAAGGAACCATCTGCCCTGCAGTGCACAGTGCATGTCCGTGGTGCCCGGGGTACCCGGGTCTCATAGTGGAGCCAGGCCGGCTGGGCTGCGCACAGTTTAAGCAGATTGCTGGGGTGGTGGTGGGGAGTCTGGACACAATCCCTCCTTTGGCTGTGGTTGAGCTTGGCTGGTGGCTGCAAACTTGCTGGAAACTTCGCACATGCAGGGGAAGAACTGATGCATTTCCTTTCAACAACTGTCCTATGCTCTGCGCATGCCCTGCACACCCGAGTCTGCTCAGGCACAAGCCGTGCCTTGTTGTGGAGATGAAGCCACCGCAGCAGCCATGCCCCCATCCCCACCCGGGAGTTCTTAGTTCCACTGGTAGGATTTCCAGCCTCCCCACACTCTTCTGTACAGTGTCTGCAGCTGGAGCTGGACCTGGTTTTGAACTCTGCGCAAGTTACCTACGTTTCAAATGGGATTTTGGAATAAACACAACTGGGCCCCATCCTGTCCTTTCTTGCGTTCCATCTGCCTCTGCGTCTCTGGGCTCCTCCACTCTCCCCTGCGCTGCCAGCTGCTCTGCCTTTCCAAATCCTTCCTAGCCTTTGGTGAAAAGTGAAGCCTCGGTGTAAAGCTTGGGCAACAGCATCCGATCTCTGGGTGACTGAAGTTATGGGCAGTGCAGTCCCTGAGGTAGGGCACTGATACCCTCAGGCCTGTGCTAGAGACACTTTATGTGGGCTCAGGGCCTGGACTCTGTAAATGGGGTTTCAATATGAGAACTTCATCCGAAGTTCCAGAATCTTCTGCTGGTGGCTGCTAGAGATGTACATGGCAGGACCAGGAAACCAGTCTACAGAGCCATGCCAGGCTGCCCTTTCAGGGGGTGCGTTCTTGGGCCAGCTCTTGGGCTGAGAGCCTGTAGCAGCAGCAGTCCTTGCCCTTGATTGGGACACCTGAAGCTTTTTGTTCCTTCTACTCAGAATCTTCCTTAAGACCCGTATCCTGAATTTGCATTGCAGTTCTGGGTGGTGAGGGATCCAGGGGCTGCCAGGAGACCGAGGGCCCAGGAAAGGCCAAAGTGTTGCATCTACATTGGAGAATTCACGACTTCCCAAGGGTCCCCAGTACCTGGCACTTCGCAGTTCATGGGAGGGTGGATGCTGGGAGGAGTTTGTAGAAAGCCCAGAGAAACGATAGAAGAGTTCCTGGGTCCCTCATCAAATATTCCCGCAACCCTTTGCACCCAGTGTAGCATCTCTATGGCACTCAAGGCCCCAGCGTCTGGCTCCTAGCAAAAGCGAAGCAAGTCCACCCCGAAGTAAGCAGAGGGGAGACCCAATCCAGGCCAAGAGGATTCCCAGCACCCAGACCCCCAACCGAAGAGCCAACTAGCAACATTCCAGAAAGGATGTTTTCAACCTTCGATCAGAGTTCAGTCTTCACTAAAGGAAAGCAAGTTTCCAACCAGATGCTGAAAAATAAAAGCAAGGAGGAGCAAACTGATAAAACACCCACCGGCAGAAGTGCTTAGAGAGCGGTCTGAAGAGAATGGGGAAGAAAGGTGGAGCGGACGGATAAATAACCCCCTTACGCTTTCTCCTGGGCAAAACCATAAAAATGATCCTCAAATCCTGCCCCCAGGAATCGCATCCTTCACCATCCACTCACGCGGATGAAAAAAATGCTCAACTTCCTTTACATTTTATTTAAAATCTCAACACTTGATCATTTATTTCCTTTTTTGCAACCAAACAAGTAATAAATATTATTTAGCACTTTTCTTTTTTTTACAAAAATAAAACAGATGATACACTCTCTGCGAGGGATAGCGCAATCCGAGGAGGGATGTTCCGCAGCCGAAGCCGTGAAGCCGACTGCAGCGCACTCAGCGCTTGGCGGCTTGCAAAGACGCGGGGAGCAGGCGGAAGAATTTGCCATTTGTGTTAATTGTGGCAAAAAGAAACCCGAGAGAAACCCAGCTCACACTCCGATGGGGCTGGCAGTCGTCACGTGAGCAAACGGCTCAGCACCGCACACTTACCTCATCCTTGATATGATATTTACACATCCAGCAAGGATTATTAAAAAGCCAACAGAACCCTCGAACTATGTTCACATCAACTTCCTTCTAGTTCTGTCAAATAACGAAATGACCGCTTCCAAACGAGTAAGAAAAAGATCAACTTTGTGCTCCTGACGGGAAGAAGGGAAAAGGTAGTTTCTATATTAAAATAATACCTAAAAACACCCGCTTCCGCCTCCGTATCGGCAGTTTTCGATTATTCCATTCCACAAGTGGTTCTATTCTGAGCGGCCATAAAGCTTGCTCATACTGTTGAAAAAGAAACATCCACAGGTTTATTGGAAAACAACAAACCCCCCAATCAACAGGAGAGGCCGGGAGGTGCCGCCAGAGTTCTGAGGTGGTGCGGGTGTACCCAGATACAGAGATCTGGAAATCCCACACGACCGTAAGTGCTTTAGGTACTACCAACGCCAACTTGCAAATAACTCATCGCCCCTGGCCCCTGGCCAGCGATGACCTTCCACGGCCAGAGGTCGCTTCTGCAGGGCCAGGAGTCTCTCACCCGCCTAGAAGGGAGGAAGGAGAGGAAGTCCTAACGTGTCCCCCCACCCGCCACCCTCCACGAAGCGCTGCCCGAGTCCGGGAGGCAAGTCCTGTTCTCGGGAAACCGCAAGTTTTCAACTCTTTTCCTGGGGGCGGGCAAGAGGAATTCCAGGGTAGGGTGCAGATGACGGTGCCTTTTTCAGTGTCCACCGGACCAGCGCGGTGCAAAGCCGGGGGGCTCACAAGGTCCTGGAGAGGGTGCGCCTCTCACTCCCCATTGCTCTGTGCGTTCCCGCGACTCAGCTCCTGGGGCTGGAGTCCCCATCAACCCACACCCACACCCCGCGGACCCGCAGCCCTCCTCTTTACAGAACTCCTGAGCCCAGCGCCGGGCAGTCCTCGCTTCCTCGCGGCCACCGGGCCAGCCTGCTCGCCAGAACGCGCGGCGCGGCCGGCTCACTTGGCGTCGGAGGTGAGGCGCGGCAGGCTGCCCGCGCCCATGGCCGACACGTGGTGGTGCGGCGGCGGCACCTGACACATGTTGCACGGGCAGGGCATGCCGCCCCAGTGCTGGAAGCCGCCGCTGCCGCCGCTGCC
>NW_004955407.1:32417559-32434482 GCF_000276665.1 Chinchilla lanigera | reverse complement strand
CGGCGTGAGCGGCTGCAGCGGGGTGCGCGGTGGCTGCGGGCAGCGGCGCCGAGTGCGCCAGGCCTCCGCAGGCCGAGGGGTGGAAGCCGGCGTGGTGGCCGCCGTAGATCTCGCTCACCAGTCGCTTCATCTCCTCCAGCGAGTTGGTGAGCATGAGGATGTAGTTGCGCGCCAGGAGCAGCGTGGCGATCTTGGAGAGCTTGCGCACCGACGGGCCGTGCGCGTAGGGCATGACCTCGCGCAGGCCGTCCATGGCGATGTTGAGGTCGTGCATGCGCTTGCGCTCGCGGCTGTTGATCTTGAGGCGCAGCTGCTGCAGCTCTGGCTCGGTCATCTGCTTCTTGTCCTTCTTGGTGGACGACGCGGCCGCCGCCGATGTGGACGATGAAGTGCTGGATGAGGATGACTTAAAGCCACCGCCACTCAGCTTGTCCCCAGGATGCGGGCCCGCCGCGCCCATGGCTCCGCGCAGCTCGGCGCCCAGCTCTGGCGGGCAGTCGCTCGGCGTGGACGAAGACACGGTGCCCCCAGTGAAGCCGCTGCCGCTACTGCCCTTACTTCGGGCGGGCAGAAAAAGGTCATCGGGCTCTGGCGACGACGGGCGACTGGACACCAGGCTGGCGTCCGAGTCCATGGCCCCGGGGAGCAGTCGCAGCTTTGGTGGCAGGGTCTTTGCTCCCAGGGCCCTCAGAGCTTCCAGGAGAGAGGGGGCGTGGAGGGAGGGAGGCAGAGAAAGAGAGACAGGCAAGACAGACAGACAGAGACAGACACAGAGACAGAGAGATTGAGAGATTTTAAGTGAGACAGAAAAACTGCTCCCTACTGCACCTCCGCGCAGGTCCAGGCAGGTGGCCGGCACTCTGCGCACTCCTCCGTGCTCTGTCCCTTCTTCCAGCAGAACTCAGGTCGTCCTATGACTTCTTTCCTTTCCTGCCACCCACCCTCTGCTCTTAATCACAGGTTGTATCAGAAAAAACCGAGTGACGGTCTGAGAGGCGAATCCTAGAGGTTTTTTTTCCTTCACTTAAGAATGCCAGGGTGAAATACATGAACAGCAAGGAGGAGCTTTTCTTTGGGGAGTGTGGACATCTAAACTGAAGACTGTTTCTTTGGTTGCTCAAACGCATCCACGTTATCTCCATCGAGACGGCGGGCGATAAACAAGCGCACCCAGTGCCCTCGCGCGCGGGGAGCCCGGACTCCAGGTGCTGCATCTGGAGCCGCAGGCCCTCGTCCCTGGCCGGGACTTCGGCCGAAGGAGCTGTTGTCGCCCTGACTTCTAGCTTTGGGCGAAGAGGGTGCTGCGGTGGGAATGAGAAGCGTCAGCGACGTGAAACCGGTCCAGATTACGGACCGGCAGGGGCGGCGGATCCGGGCACCCTTCTAGGGGAGCATCCCGGGTCGCAGCCGAAGTGAGGGTGTCTGTCCCTGCTATCTAGGCTGAGGCTGCTGGGGGCGGGGGCGGGGACACTTACTGCGAATTCAATTTTAGGAACTTGCTGGGTAGCAAAGCCTGAGTGGAGATCCTGGCGCCCGGCGCTGCCGTGCTGTGGGTCTATGATAAGCATCCGCACCTTTCCGAGCTCCGAGGGTTTTTATAGGCGGGTGTAGGCGGCTACGCCGTCGGCGGTGGCGGGGCGGGGGCGGGGAACAATGTGCTTGTGCTGGAGGGGCGGCCGCGCCAATGAGCTGGGCTCGCCGGAGGGGCTGGAAGCTGATGTCATCCGGGCCGAGTCCGCTCAATGAAACCCGGCCGGCACACGCCTCCTCCGGTGCGCAACCAATGGGCGCCCGCCTTCGAGAGATTCTTGAGGGAGGACCGAACCCAGGAGGTGAGAGGCGAGGGGCGGAGCAGGGTGCGCTCGCGGCGGACCCAGAGAGGACCGAGCGCTCAGGGACCGAGGGGCCGAGCGGCCAGGCTCAGATTTCTGAAAAATATGGTCACAGCATAGTCAGGCTGGGGGACGCGGTGGACCAGGGATTCCGCCAACTAATCTGATGCCCGACGCAGCTGGATCTTTTGGATGTCACAGATAACCCTGGCGACCTAGGGGCTCAGGCTGTGGTCTCCTCCCCAGCTTTCCCTCTCTCTCTCTCTGGTTTCCCGCCCCTTGTCTCCTTGTCGTGGGTTTCATTCACACGTGGGCATTTAGGGCCACAAATGTAACGGATAATCATGCACACAGCTCCCACTTTCTTGGCGTTCTCAGCTCGCGTGGACGAAGTCGCCGAAGCTCCGCGGACAGGCTGTGGCGCCCCCAGGTGGGGGCATGGCCCTGCGGGCAGAGGGCAGGCAGAGAAGGAGCGGACCGGCCATGAGCACCGTGTGTTGAAAGAAATCACAACTTTTCATAAAGTTGAGGAAGGTGCAGGCGTAAGGACGAATTATTTCCATACAGTAAGTGCAACTAACAAGAGCGCTAGGGCATTGCCGGAGTTAAACATTCCCACCTTGTGTTTCTCCAGCCCGATACTGGCACCATCTTTGTGACAGTCTTGAAGCCAAGGGAGTCGGGCAACCGACGTTTGCAAAAAGAGACGTCTCAGGCCTGAGCAAAGGCTGCTGGCACCTTGGCCCAAAGAGTGAGACTGAATCCTTCCCTGCAGCGTGTGGATACAATGTACTGCTTGCAGCCTGTCAGGCTGACAAGCCTTTGATCATGAAGTATTAAATCTAATGTGGAGAAGGGCCCATTATAGCCCAAGGAAGTATTCACCCATTTTACAGTTGGAAAAATTGTGCCTGCAGCAAACCTACAGTGGAACCCTGCTTGGAATACGGTGTTGGGACCACGTAGGTAGAAGCAGCTCCCAGTCCAGTCTCCCTAACCCCTACCCTTTCGTCTGAGCTGCATTTTTGACGTCCATATGTTTCCTATGCAGATGTTTGTTTCTGCAATTTCTGCAAATCTCAGAGGCAAGCTCTTCACCACACACACACACACACACACACACACACACACACACACACGGCCCCAGTCCTCTGCTTACTTCAGTTGTTTTGGCACTTTTCGTGTACTTACATAGATTTACAAACAAGCAAGAAAAAAAACTAAACCAAAACAAAACATAGTAACTGGTCTTTATGTAGCAAAGTTACAAAACCAACAAATAGGGAAACCCAGTTCATTGCCCCTAGTTCTTTGCTAAATCTCTTTCTCCCTCACTCCTTCCCTAGAAAGCCCAGCGGGTATTTTAGCCTTTGCCCCAGCCTCGTGCCTCCTGGAGCATTATTTTGCAACCCGTGTGTTTCCCAGCTGGCTCTGCAGCCATCCGTTAAATATGTATTTAAACCACGAAGAACTGAAGCGTGGTGATATGCCGTCTAACGGCTGCAAGGGTGACCCGTAACCGTTCAGTCCGCAGAATCTGTCACACACAGGGACTAAGCGGGACGCTTGGGGCGGGGGAGCGGAGATGGGGGTGAGGAAGCGCTCGGGGCTTGGGGATCATCACTCGGGGGTCCCCGTCGCCGCGGGAGGGAGTGCGTGGAGCCGCGCGCGGGTGCCGGCTGGGGCGTGGAGTCGCCGCGCGAGTGTAGCTCATAAACGCCGGCCACCCGCGCTCGCGCCTCGGTCGCCGGTCGGTCCTAAAGGGCACGTGTCCTCGAGTCCCGGTTCCTTCCCACTTGTATCTGTCCTGAGTCAGTCTGTAGAGTGTCTGGCGCTCTGCGAGAGAGCCCAGTCTGATACTCTTCATACGCTGGAGTTGGTGGCGGGCTGAAAGTTGGGGCTTGCCTGGAACAGAGTCCTGAGCAGGAGAACAGGTGGCTTGTTCCTCGCGTCCCATCCCAGGGACCCCTAAGAATTCCCTGGGCCCCAGCCCTGCGCCACAGAGTTGAGACTGCGGTGGCAATTCGGGCGGGGAGGGGGTGGCGCGGCGTGTAGCGGGGTCTTGTCCTCCCCGCCTACCTCCGGAAGGTTTCTCCTCCTTTCTCCCTGGAGCTGCTAGGGCGATGGAAAAGGTGTGGACCCCGTATGCTCTTATAGCTCAGGGAAAATCCGTCCCTGGACACATCTCGTGTCACCCCCAACCCCCGATGATAGGACAAGGGGCGCCCTGCGGTTGTCCTGTGCACGGTGCAGGCGTCCCAGGCACTAGTCCGGATCCCGCGCCAGTGCCCGGCGTGCGCGTCCCAGCCGCGTCCCCTGCGGCCACGCCATTCCCAGTAGCGCGCGGCCCGAGCGCCGTCCCCTCCCGAGGAAAGGAGTGCGAGCTTGCCCATAGTAATCGCGCCGGCTCCGGGAGTTGCTGGCTGGCCCTGGCATCCTGGAGCTGTTGGCCTTCGCCGTCAAAACGGAAGACGTGCTTCTCTCTCGCCTTTGTGTTTCCCTTGCACAAAAGGCCGGGTGCGTGTCGGGCCGGCCTTTGCTCGGTCGGCCGCCTGGCGGCCCGGGGAGAACCTGTGCCAAACCGGCCGGGCGGGCTCGCGCTGGGCTCTGGGGCGCAGACCTCCCACCGCTTCCCCGGTCCCTCTCGGGCTTTTCTGGTCCTCCCCGACCCTGCCTGGAGTTCCTGCTCGCTTTCAGGCTGCGTCTCCGCCTGGCTGCCAAGGAGAGCGGTGTTTTTGCGCAGAACCCGACAGGGGTGGTGGTGGGAGGTGAGGCCCTGGGAAGAAGGAAAAGAAAGGGAAAAGAAAAACATTTTAATTATCATCCCTCTTCCAGAAACCAGGAGGGACGCAGAGGCAGTTTTTGGCATCCAAATGTGCGCCATGGGACTTTTTGGGAGTCATAACTCTCGGACAAACGGCATGTCTTCCTGGCAAACTCAACTCCCAGGCGGCCCAGGTCGCGCGGACGTCGGAAGCTGCGCGCTCAGACGGGTCCCAGCGCGAGGCAAGTGCTTGGTAAATACTTCTGAAAGAGCACACGCATGCAAATGTGCTTCGGCTGGCGTGAAGCAGGACTTGTCGAATAGGTGTGTATGTGAGCAGTGTACCTTGTGTGTTTAGTCGGTCCGCACAATAAATCGTCAAGTCTGTAATACAGATTACGGGGTGTAGGGGAGCTTTTAGGAAGATGGGCTGGTGACTGCTATTTAAGGACAGCTGTCACCACTTAACAGTGACCTGAGCACTGCCAGGCATTTAGCAAGTCTTGATAGACTTTCATTTGATTTTACTGCGCACTGGCCCCACCGGCCCAGAGGGATGGGTTACTCTGCTGGGTCAGAACCTGATGCAGAGAGGGACGTGGTCCTTTACCTGAGGTGGGAGAGCCCAAGGGGAGGCTTTAGGGAGATCACCCTGCTAGGAGGCAGCTGAGGAATGTGGTCTTCTCAGATTTAGAGGTTTGCAGTCCTTCCCTCAGGCCTTACTTCTCACTCATAAAGTAGGTCTCTAGAAGCTGCCTGAGCTCTAAGTGTGTCAGGGTCAAGATCTGGAAGGTGTGGAAAGGGCCAGCTCACACCTGCTCCCTGCCCCTTATACTTTCTTCTGCTGTCACTGTTTGCCCAGTCTTGAGGCCTTGGACCCCAGGGCCCCTGCCCTGCCCAGTTTAGATTTGCTACCACCCAGGCTGGGCTAGGAGAGAATTCCTGGGGAATTTCCAGAGCTTGGAGACAGAAGTGCTGCTCAAAAAAGTAACCCAGCAAAGGCCAAACTAACACCCTCCAACCCTTTCCTAGAGACCACTCCCCTCTCCCTTTAAACAGAAGACAGCCATGCCCCAAAGACAGAGCCTTGAAAGTTATCCCCTCTCCCCAAGGAACACATTAGGATAGGACTGAAGTATGAGATGGGAATTTTATTGACTCTGTTTAAAAACTGTGATCTCACCTAATTTTGCAGCAGCCTCTTCGGCATTCAGAGGGAGGCACTGATGTGTGCACTTCCCTCTGCTGCCCACTGGATCCCAAGTTCCTGGGGCATCCGTGGCTTTGTCCTACACCTCCATTCTCCTGCCTACCCTCACCATGCCCCCAGGAGACACTGTGTCTACTGGATGCTGTGACTGATGCTGTGTTTCCCTAGCAGCCCCTCCCGTTACTCCAGTGGACAGATCAGAGTGGCTATGGATCTGGTGGCAGCTTGAGGCTGGGTGCATGTGTGTCACTTGGCAGTGGGGGAACCTTCCATAGGAGAAGGTAACTTGCATGGAGGACGTAGACCCTCTCACCTCTGGGTAGTAGGGTGTGTGCTCCTCTGCCCACCAAATGGACAGCCTGAGTTCCACGTCAAGGAGGGAGAGGACAAACGATGTCCCCATGGCCTCCAGGTTCAAGTCTGAGCCTTCCTGGCAACCTTAAAAATCTCACCTCCTGTACTCACCGTTTCTCAGGACCTAGGGCACCCAGGGGCCCTGCTCTTAGCTGGAGGGTCCCTCTTGTCCCCTCACCCCCTCCCCTGCGCATACTAGGCACTGGGAAGCCCCCTTCTGTCCCTGACCCACCAGACACCCAGTGGTTCCCTCACCTGTGTCAGAGTTCTCCACACCCAGCTGTGCCCGCAGTTGCTCTGCATCCCTGCCCCAGGGCAGGGACCAGCCCTAGAATGGCTTTGTAAATCGAAGCGAGGGCTGGCAGTCAGATGGTTGGTTACCTACAGAATTTTTAGCCAGTATTCACATATCACAAAAGGCACCGATGACAATAGATTAAAGGTATGATGCCCCTTCCCTGTTAATCCAGCTTCAGAAATGCCCAGTGAGGCCCAAGGGTGCTCATTCTGGCCTTGTGGGGGCAGGGTGTCAGCACCTCCTGCCACCCTGAATCAAAAGGCTGTTCAATAACGTGCGACGCTTGGTCCCCTGCTGGACAGCCCGCTGGCTCCTATCCGGTTTCCCCAGGAGGGACCCCAGGGAGCGGCTGTGCTGCCGAACCAGGACCGGGAAAGGGGCCGGAGACAAGCTCAGGCTGCTGCACTCCAGCTTCGGACGCTCCAGGCCGCCGCACGAAGGAAGAGGAGCGCGAGGCGGGCGAGACGAGGGCGCAGCTTGGCACCCGGGCACAGCTGTCCGGTGCTCGGCGCCCTCGCCCAGCTCGGCCTCAACGCGCAGGCGGCGGGGAATCCACAAGCCGCAACTCGACTCCGAAACACATCTCCCAGCCTGAGCCCCGACTGCGCGCTGGGAAGCTGGGACGCCACTGTCACCGTGACCAGGCTGTCAGCCGTGAGCCTCCGGCGGCCGCCCAGCAGAGCCAGCGCAAGTGGCCCAAGCGGTGCCCAGTTGTGAATTTGGAGAGGGCCTGGGCGCTTCTGCTGCACCTCCGTCCTCCTTCCTTTCTCCCTCTCCTGCTGTCTTGCTCTCGCTGTGTCAGTCTCTTCCCCTCCCTTCTTTATTCTCATTCTCCACCAACACCTTTGCCTGAATCGTATTTTTATTTTCCCTGTTATCAATATGTTCTTTGCCCAGCCACTAAGAGCCAGAAAGTAGGAAGTCTCAGGTCAGCCCAGACGCCGTGAAAGAGCCTACGTCATCCGCAGGCACAGTGGGGCCCAGAAGCCCTTCTCTAGGTTTGTGGGGTCCACCCTTGGGGGTGTGCCTCCCTCCTCCACCACCAGTTCTGGGCCTCTTGAGGATAGTTCCTTGGGGTTGTGCATCCTTCCAAACCGGCTGAATAAACCACAACCCCATCCCTTGACTACCTGTTAAATGAAACCCAAGATGATATTTTTAAAAAAGATGCATGCCTATGTAAAAAACAAACTTTTGAAATATAGAGAAAACAAATGTCACCATTACCATTCCAACACCCTCCCCTGTCCTAAACAGCCACCGGAAACCGGATAGGCCAATGTTTTGGTGACCCTCCTTCCAGCTCTGTATGCACGCTTTGTGAACTGCTCTTTTCTTCTCTGTTGTCTTCTTTTTGTCTTCCCAGCATCTCTTGGCCCTTTTTACATGTGGGTGCAGATCCACTTGGCCCCTTTCAACAGTATAGGATGCACCATTCCACCCCCTGCGGGTCCTCCTCTCCTTCAAAATGGGTTAGTCAGGACTGGCACCCTCGCGAACCTCTTTCCACTGTGGTGCTTGTGTTGGGAGGACCCTGCAAGGCACGGAAGGCAGCTGCCCTCTGGCCCCCGTGGGGCCGTGTCCAAGACCAGGCCAGTTCTCCTTTGTGGTGTCTTTCCCGGAAGGTCTGGTCCACACTTTGAGCGGAGGAGGGTTGGATGTGCAGAGAAAGCTGAGCCCACTGACCTTCAAGTTGACTCTAGGGAGAATGAATGTTTAGGGCATGAGCAAAGCAGTCCTTGGCTGGGACTGTGACCAGGGCAGAACTTGAGTTCTGGGAGTTTGGAAAGCCCTGAGAACTTCAGACGTTCAGTTTTCCTTTATCTTTCCCCATTTCCAACAACAAAAAAGATCATCTGCTTCTGGGTTGAGTCTCATGCACTGGTCTAAGCAAAGAGACCAAATCATTCTGTGCAGGCAGTGTATACGATTCACACTAAGAAAAAGAAGATGGGGGTTGGGGATTTAGCTCAGTGGCAAAACGCCTGCCTAGCAAGTGCAAGGTCGTGAGTTTGATTCCTGGTACCGGAAGAAAAACAAAACAGAACAAAACAAAAAAAGAAACAGAAGATGGGAAGAGAGACAGTAAACGAGGGCAGGAGAGAGAGACATCATATATAGTGGGATTCTCTCTTCTTTAGAATACTGTGTCATATGTGCTTAAAAGAAAGCTCAGATAATATAAAGGGTATTTGGGCAAAAGTGGTTTTTCCTGGTACAAATGATCTGACCTTCTCCCAGGTCTCCACAAGCAGCTAAGGCTATAGTTTCTTATGTATTTAGAAATATTCTCTGCATTTACAAACTATATGTTTAGAAATCTTTCTTTTCTTTTTCACAGAAGCAATCGCCATGCTCTCTATACTGTTCTGTACCTTGCTGTTTTCACTGAGCACAGAATACTTTCAACACACACGCACACACACACACACACACACACACCAGCACACCTGGAACACGGAAAACCTATCTGCTCCTGACACATCCTTACCAGAGTGGTCAGAAGTCCAGGGAAATCTTCCACCCAGTCAAAATGAGGAGAGGTACCCCTTACCCCTTTACAAAAGCCACTCAGCCTCTGATGGTATTTTTCCTGCTTCCCTCTGTCACAGAGAGGCTAGGACACTCAGTGCCTGGACATGAGAGATCCAAGAACATTGAATAAACTTCTCAAGGCCATTCCCAGAATGGCACTTTCAGCAGCTCCCTGAAACTTACAGGTGAGTCCATTTTTTTTCCTATTATAATTGCAAAAATAATACCATTTCTTCTGTCCTGTTTGTAGGACAATCAGTCATAGAGATCTAGTTACACATACTTCAAAGAGTGCATATAAGACCACTAAATGAAGCTAATTAGTCATTTTATCTTTGAATAAATAATATACTCACACAGTGCAAAATTCACAGAAATATAATGAAAAATTTGCTTCTCTATCCTGGTCTGCCATTAGTTCAGGTGACATCTCTTTTCTATGTTTCCGTAAGGATTATCAGCAAATACCAGCAAATATAAGTAGATAAACTATATTCCCATTTTTAAACTAACAGTAATATACTATATACACTGTTCTCCATCCTGCTTTTTCCTACTTAATCTCTGAGAGATTGCCTCTTAGTAGTATTTTAAAATCTTCTTTAAAAAGAAAAGTCTACCCTTCTGTCATATGGACACCCCATAATTTGTTTAGCTAGTGCCCTGTCAAGAGCTATTTATATTGTTTCCAGCTTTTTACTATTGCAAACAATGCTGCAGTGAAACATGCTGTAAATTGTCATTTGCACATGTGTTGTCTATCATAATAATAAATCCCTGGGGTTAGTATTACTGGGTCACAGCCTATACATTAGCAATTTTGATAGACATTGCAAATTGTCACTTAAGTGTTGTCCCAATTTATGTTGCAATGTGCAAGAGAGGCTGCTTAGCTGGCAGCTAATTTATATGCTCAACTTTTACCTTCTACTTTCTTGGTCCAGAAAAAATATCATCTCTAATTTGGATGTCAGAATAGGCGATGGGGCTGACCACTGCGGCTTGATAAGACAGAATACTAAAATGTCGTTTCCCCCTTCAAAACATCAGGGCACAGATTACAATACATTTCAACATCTGGTACTGTCTCCAGCATTTCAAAGGTTTATTAATGACTTTCCCGAGTGGTTGGACAGAGCCACCCCTGTGTGTGAAGGCATTGCACCTGCTGACGATTACTTACATTGTAAGCAAACAATTTAACAGGTATTTATTGAACTTCTTTCTTGTGCCATGAACTATTGTAGCTACCAAGGGTCCCACATGGAAGGAAATAGAAAGACCCTCACAAAGCAGCATCTCTGCCCTGTGGAGAACAATTGCCATCATAATAGTATAATTTCTCTTAGTTCTCTATACAGCCCTGCAAGGTGGTTAGAGGAGGGCGTATGCGGTTAAGCTACTGCTCCCCATGTCGTCGAATGCTAGTGTAGCAAGTACTGCTGATGTTTCCTCTAAATCTGTTCCACTTTCTGTATGAGAATAGAACTTTTTCTTGAGCATATGGCTCCCAGGCCAAAGACTACATTTCCCAGCCTGCTCTGCGGCCAATTCTGGTCCATAGGATATTCACTGAAGTGGTCTGAACAACTTGCAGGGGGAGCAAGTCCTTCTCATTCCATTCTTGACTTCTGGTTGGCTGGAATCCCAACATGATAGGCAAGGCTGGAAGGGCCACTGTGGATTACTAAGTGGCCATGGGGCCATATATAAAAGAGGATGAAAAAAAGGATCCATGACACCATGGGGTTCCCGGCCTGCCAGGAACCAATCCTCTAGTTCCCTAGATAAGAGACAAAAGACCCCTTGTTTTATTAAAGCCACAGTTGTGTTGGGTTTTCTGAAGCAGGTAAGGGAGATCCTAACTCAAGGGTAGGGGCTCTCAAATGTAGAGAGGGGCATTTGGGGATATCTAAAGGGGTACCTCTTGGCTGCAGCCATCTTTGTTAAATCAGCTGAACTTGTATCCTGCCTATAACCCAGGGCAGAATCAAATAAGGTGTGAAGCTCACAGAATAAATACTAAACAAAGTAGACAAGCGTGGACATTGGGGGAACCAGTAATCACTATTGTACCTAGGAGTCACTGTATTAAATGCCAAGCACTAAAAGTTTTTCTACTACTATTGATGCTTGACTCAAAAATGATACCTTTGGCTGCCATGACCAATTCCAGGGCAGCTGTGGCCACCCGAGTGGCCATCCTCATCACCTCCAGCATAGGTATCAGGATTTTGGGCTCAGGGGTGGCAGCTGAGGCCCAAATTTCAGGGAAAGCTTGTGCAGGTAGGAGTTTTGGCCCACTTGAGTTTTGATAAGAAAAGCAGTGGACTTAGAGGGCGTGAAAGCTGCTCAAGACAGGTCAATGGAAAGTGCTGTCCCTACAACACATGCACATCTACAGGGAGCTGTGCTTGGGGCAGGCGTGGACAGACGGCTTGCTATGCCCACTGTACCAACATGACCCATAAAGCCACTGTGGGTCCTACAAGGCCCGCCACTTGAACCTCCCTGAGGTGGGTGGTGCAGAGCCTTCCTGGGGTCTGGGCATGAATGGGAGCCCCAGATCTCCTGATGGTGTGGGGTTTCCCTCCAGGACTATTTTCCTAGGATTTAGATTGGTCTTGGGTTAAATAGCAGGCTCCCCAAACATATGTGCAAATCTCCAGAAGTGGTAAGTATGTCCTTACTGGGGAAAAGGATCTTCTCGGCTATGTTAAGCTAAGGATCTTGAGTTCATCTTGGGTTGTCCGTGCCTCCTTTAACCCAGTGACAAATGATCACATAGGAACAAAGCTGAGGAGACTTAAGATAGACAGAAGAGGAGAAGATGCAGGCAGAGAAGGCCCTGCAAAGAGGGAGGCAGAAGCCAGAGCAACACAGCAGCCAGCCAAGGGATGCCTTGGTCACCAGCGCCTGGAAGAGCAGGTGAGCATTCTCCCCCTGGGCCGTGGAGGGAGCACAGCCCAATTGATAGCTCGCTCTCGGACTTCTGGCCTGCAGAACCATGTGGGAATGAACATCTGTTGTGTTAAGCCACCAAGGTTGTAGTGATTTGTTATTACAGCCGAGAAGTCTCCCAAATAAAGGCACAGCCACTGGCTGGAAATGGGCCAGCACTGCAGAGGTGGTGATGGTGGCTTCTTTGAGTTCCCTTTGCAGTCTCCTCCCTGCTCTTGGCTCCTGGCATCCTCCACTTGAGCCCAGGCCACCTGGTGGGAGAGCAGACAGACATTTATCCCCTTGACTTCCTGTCTGTGACTTCCTGGGGCTTAGCTATATCCTGCAGTTGGAGACCACAAGGGCAGCCCGCTAAGGCAGCCTGTTATGCGTGATTCTCTCTTCAGAAGTTTCTGGTAACTTCTGCCTCCCCATGTTCTTTTAGGCCAAAGGATGGGGACAGTTCTGGTGCTGCCAGTTCCTGGCTCCTGCACTGTGTCCTGTGGCTCCCCCGTACTTTGTTGTTTCTCTGGAAACACGTTCTCCTACAAGTTAACCCTCGTCCAAATTTCCCAACTTGACTTTTCTATCACTTGGTGGGATCCCCACTGAGATAGCCCAACAGGGGTTGGGCTCCTTGCTTGTGCTAAGAGTGAGTGTCTCAGACTGTCTCCTGTGGCTACAACAGAATGCCATGGACTCAGTAAATGGTTCAGATTAGAGCCCTTTGACCCAAACACCTCTTTAAGGCCCCACCTCTTAACACTGTTGTAATGGTCCACAATTATCCTGAGTTTCCGATGGCACCCTGAGGTAGGGGAGGGCTTCCAGAATGGGGTTTTGCGGAGGTCTTCTCAGGCTGCACCATGCACCTAGGCTCTTTCCCTGCATCAGGAACTAGGACCGAGGTCCTACTCTCCAGAGGGCCATGAACACTGCCCCTGCTGGAGACTAGAATGTTCTTTGTTAGGACAAACCGAGCAGGCTGAATCAGACCCCAACCTTGGGCAGTGGCAGACAGATGGAGGAAAGTGGACCGATGAAGGGCATTTTTGGAGGTAAAATTAATCAACTACCAGTTGACTTCCTTGACTTCAAGTGAGGTGCACGGTGGTATAAGATTTCACCAGTTTTCCAAGCTTGAGGGGCTGAGGGACTGGGGAGTCACACTGAATCAGCAGCTGAGATGAAGAATCCAGGAGGAAGCACTGGTGTTTTGGACACAATGAGTCGAAGATGTGTGAGGGGCCCCCAGTGGGACACCCAGTATGCAGTTATGTTGTCCAGGGGGTTGAGCCAGCAGGCTGGGGGAAGCACCACAGCACACCAGGGCGAGCAGAAATCTTCCTGCCCGTCAATGAGGCTGCGCAGGTGCACAGCTGCCGGCAGAGGACAGCTCTTCCCCAACACGTAGGTCTGTCTGTGAGGAAAGGCCCCTCAGTTGCTGCGCCCCTGGTCTCTATCGCAGCTGTTCACGTTTATTAGGTTGATTCCAAAATATTGTCTGCCTCCCTCAATTTCTCTTTCAATCCATTGTTTCAAAATTCCCAAGATAGGAGCAGACAGACGACTTCCCAAATGCTAAATTGGTCAAATTAGGGGGAAAGCTGTCTTTTTAACCTACCCCTGTGATTATTTGGTACATATGGTGCTCGGCATCGGGCTTCCAGGCTCCACCATATGTGCAGGTAGGTGGGGAGCTGGGTGGTAGAACAATGGGCTGCTTCGCTTTTAGCGAGGTTTGCTCATAATTCTTTGTAGCCCTCTGTCCTTCTTCCTTGAAAGATCCTTTAACTTGAAACATGCATGTCAAGGCATGTTAGAAATGCATGGGAATGGAAATCACGTCTCTTCTAAGAATCATGGTGGTATTATAATTACTGTACCAGTGATTGTACCTAGTACAAATCACAGGTTTACTGTGCATCAAACAGTATTATTTTTTTCTCTTAGGAAATAGTTTTCCACTAAGACATACATATGTGTGCATTTGAATTTATTATATATTTGTAATATATAATAAATATGAATAGAGATATATAAATATATCTGTATATATATCCTACAAATAGATATTCCACCTCCCATCCCAGAGATTGAACCCAGGCCCTTTGCACTGAGCTACACCCCAGCCCCTCCCCCTGTTTTAAAGTTAATGAGTTGCCCACACCAGGCCTGAACTTGAAGTCTTCCTGCCTCAGTCTCCCAGTGTGATGGGATTACCAATGGACATCACCATGCCCAGCTAGGGGATTCTTAAACTCTGGAGAATACAAAGTTCAAATTTACCTTTCTGTTGAAAAGTACAGGCTGTGGACTCAGAATTCTAGTTGCCTCCCATTAACCTGGCGTCATCCTAGGTGAGCTATTTGACATCTCTGTGTCCAAGTTTCCTCATTTATTATCTTCCTCCCAGATGTATTGCACAGACCAAATGTCATACCATGTGGAAAACACTTATAATGTAGTAAAAGCTCAATAAATTTAGCTGTATGTTTTCCCTACATATGAGTACCTCAAGGATTTTCTTTTTTGTGCCTTAAAATTTTTGTTGGGGAACAAAAAGAAAAATATATTTATAAACAGACGCCAGCATAATTATGTTTAGGTCTCAGCTAATCCCCCAAACTGAGTCTTTCTCTAATGCTCTGGAAAAGTGTACTTTTTCCATGTGCATTTTCCCAGCCTTTTACTCTGCATTTAGGCTAAGTCTGCTACCCGCCTGTTTGTGTTTTGAAAAAATTTCCTTTTAAAACAGAACATGCCCGTCGCGCCTCCTTAGTACAGCATGTTTGGGATTCTAGCAGATTTCTTTACATTGTTGACCAAATGGGGATGTCTCTATTGTCCTACTTTTATACTGTAAGTATTCAGCTTCACTTTTAAGAAAGTTCTCCCGAATCCCTTACCGAGTGGATGATGCGTGTCCGTTTCCTGCCTGACATTTGATTAAGAATTAAAAATAATGAAGACAGCAGAGATGTGGACGGAGACTAATTTGGAAACCTGGCATGATTGCTTTTAATTTGTTGCCAATGTGGTGTTTGTGGGGGAAGGGAGGTGCGGGAGCAGGGCACAGCACGGCCGTGCTCGCCCAGGCTTTGAATTAATGGAGTAACAGCTGAACTAAGTGTTCAGAGTGAACACATCAAAGACTGTAGTCTTTGAGATGCCATTTCTTCTATTCCGTGATGTCAAAGGTGGCTGCAAATATATCCAGAGCTTTCTGGGTGGCATTGTTTAGGATGCTGGCCCCAGCAGATGGCCCCCCAAATGCACCTCAGCCTGATAGAGCAGGGACCACATGTGATTGCATAGTCTTCTCATTAGCAAACAGAAAAAGAGAAAAAAAGGCGAGGATGAGAAAGGAGAGAGATGAAAAGAATACACAGAGACATTTACATATTTACATTGTCTCCCTCGCATTTCAAATTCTCCTTAGCTGAAGTGTCAGTGGGCTTGCTTTTCTCCTTCTGTTTGTGTGTTTACTTGTGCTAAATAGATTATGGTAATCAGGCACATAAATGCATGCAACTGTTATTATGGCATTTTAATCACAGAGTTTTTCACTGGAAGCCTTCATTAGAATTCTCATAATCTTACTTGTTAGTGTAACAAACAGTAATAAATGCCAAAGAGCTTGGATTAAGGCAGAGGCCTTCAGACTTTAAAAGAGGAATATGGAAATGTTGTCAAATCTCTGCATTACTTATTTAAATGTCACATAAACAGTTCGGGACTCTAAATATCTTACTCATTATAGGGATGGGGAACTAGGCAACCTGAACATTGTAATTATGTCTTTCTACTGAGTACTACAAACATATGTCTTTCATACATACCAACTAACTCTTCTGAAATGACCGGATAGTCTAATGCATAGTCCTGGACATAATTTATTATTGGGATAAATTGGAGAAATATATTAACGTTATACAATTTCATTTATTTGTTTATGTGTGTGAACACAAGCATATGTCAAAACTTCCTGATTCTCATTTGTTTTTGGTTTTGCAAGGTTATTTGACAAGTTGTTAAGAAAAACAGAAGTTCTTTTTTTATTCCAGTGAGCAATGTCATAGGCATGTGCTTGAGCATAAATCACTCTTTCTCAAAATAATGTGGTCTTGCAAACAGGTATATATCTTGGGACATATTAGATGACCATCCTGATGTTACCCCAGCCCAGAATTTAGATACGATTATCTAAGTCATAGGAGAAACTTCTTACTTGGGTTATCTGTGTGAGGGAATATCCAAGACTTAGTGGCTTAAAACAACAGCAGTGTAGTGTTCTCTCATTCTGCCAATGCAGCCAGGTGGAGATGGCCCAACAGAGAAATTCAGGCCTGGTCCAAAGGCTTCCATGAAGCATCCGTTGTGGACTTCCCATCCATGCCAGAATCTCAGCCAGCGCTGAGTTAAGTAGAAGCACGCACCGCTCCTTTCTCAGAGGTTCGTTAGACCAGTAGGTGGTGGGAGAGGCTGGCCCTGCCTTGGAGAGCGAACCAAGGGCATCTCTTCCCCAATTCACGTCCAGGAACATCACATAGGCAACTGGTAATCCCATCACACTGGGAGACTGAGGCAGGAAGACTGCAAGTTCAGGCCTGGTGTGGGCAACTCACTGACTTTAAAACAGGGGGAGGGGCTGGAGTGTAGCTCAGTGCAAAGGACCTGGGTTCAATCTCTGGGATGGGAGGTGGAATATCTATTTGTAGGATATATATAGATATACTTATATATCTCTATTTGTATTTTATATATTACAAATATATAGCTGTGCTTTTATCTGCGGAGGGCCCATTACTGAACATTTCTCAGCACATCACCGTCCTGATCCCTGCATTGTGCCTGGGCCACCTTACCACATCTGCGTTGCAATACTTTTCACAGAGTGGTTCTCAACCTGGGGTGTGTGGAATCTATCCAAGGAACCCTGCAAATACACACTTCTCTCTTTCCCTGCTGTCTTTTTTTTTTTTTTTTT
>NW_004955407.1:32375879-32410834 GCF_000276665.1 Chinchilla lanigera | reverse complement strand
TTTGTTCTCGCGTCCTGGCCTCCGGGATTGGGTGCGGCCTACCTGGCTCTTTGGGCGCTTTTCGGCTGGGAATCGCGGTGGTATGAGTCCGGCCCACTCTCCTCCCTGCTGTCTTTTAATCATAATGCATAGAATGTGCTAAGAATCCAACGGATGCTTGAGCAAATGAGTGAACATGATTTAAAATGGGCCGTAGTATCACAGTTTTACAATTGAAAAATTGAGGATAGATTTGTTAAGAAACTTGCCAAAATGATGCAGCCAGTTGGTGAGAGGGCCGGGATTCAGTCACAGGCCTGTCTGGCTTGTGCTCAGGGACTCACATATGAAAGGTGACTGACACACAGAGTTGCAGTGCCTGGTCCCACCTCCCAAGGAGGGGCTACTGTCAGCAGCCTCTGTGGTCCGCTGTAATGATGCTCTTAGTGAGCTCTTCCCTGTGCTCAGCGTGGTGGATTCTGATTGTGAACGTAAAGGATTAGGTCTTAACTCTGCAGCATCAAGACCTGGGGCAACACTGTTAGAGAATTTGGGGGAATGGCTTTCGGACCCAAAAGCTTTGGGTTCAAATGGCACCTCAGGCACTTTGCTGTCCTCATGTGCAAAGAGGACTTCTCCTGTGGGGTAACCCATGCGATCACTTCAGAAATATGTGTGCAGCACCTACCCATGCCAGGTCCTGAACAAGTTGCCAGGGGAGCACTAGTGAAGGCATAAAAGGCTCCAGGTCCCTTCCTCATGGAGTTTAAAGACTTCTGAACAATGCAAAAGATGATGCACTTAGAATTCCACCCTTGGTGCGCAGGAAGGGCTTGCATTAACTGGAATAGCTTCTCTCGTAGATGACAGGTGCCTGACGGGGATAGCTTCAATAGACGGAGGGGCTCGCATGCCGGCTCAGCGAGTCGACTGCCCCGCACTTCTGCTGCTGCTGAGATCTGACTCTGACTTCTCTCTTCTGCTTTCCTTGGCATAGCCTCCTCCACTGGGAGTCCCAAGCCTCTGCTCTGCCAGCCTGACCATTGCAGTAGCAGAATTTTCACTTCTAAAGGGTCTCAGGGTCAACTCTTCTTGGTCCTGATACTAGTTCCAGAGTAGTCATGGAGACCTAGTTGGCCAGGCCCAGACCACGTATCAGCATGGGATATGTGAGCAGGAGTCCAGCTCTATTCAATCCAAATGGACTGCAGGTGGGGGTGGGATGATCGCCCCTTATCTCCTTCTCTAGCGAGAAGTTAGCACGGAGATGAGGAGGAAAGGGTGATGGGTGGTAGTTAGGATTAATACAACACCCTGTTATGTGAACTACTCCAGACCACAGACGAGGCCTTCTGTGCTCACGATGCAGAGGCTGACAGTGCTGGAGGAGCCTGTAGCAATACACTGATGGTAGCTCTGCACACCAGGGATTCCACCACCTCCCTCAGTTGTGGAACCACAGGCCTAAGACATGTGCAAGGGCTGGGGATGTAGCTGAGTGGTAGAGAGCTTGCCTAGCACACACAAAGCTCTGAGTTCAATCCTCAGTACTATCGAAAAGCAAGACAAAGCAAACAAGACATGCAGGCTGGGTAGAGGGGGCAATCTGTCCGTATTAATCCTAGGGGTGTCAGTGTCAGATGGTCACTCAGCACCAAGTCATCCCTCTGTTTCAAGGTTCCTCTGAGCCTGTGGGGACAGCTGGCACCATACCAGCCTCTCCTTCCCCCTTTCAGTCCTGGGGTCAGACTCTAACATTTAACTGTGCAAGCTCAGGAGTGAGAAAGTACAGACGCCAACCCCCGTGTGACCAGGGCCATGGCCGCTCCTGGCTGTGTCACTTTCGCCATCTCTAAGTGGAGAGCCAGAGGGCCTGTTCTTGGAGTTGAGGATTACATGCCTTTGTGAATGCAGCCACAGCAGACACTCGATTTGTCACTGCTGACTATGATGATGCTATGGGGAGTGAGGATGGGAAACTTACTGGGCAAGCAAAGGGCCGCCAATCAGTTCGTGGGCCTTCCCTGATCCCAAGGCTGTTTATCCAGCATCTTCCACTGCCCTTAGAGGCTCCCTCCGGGTTTCACCTAGGGGTTAAATGACTCTAAAGGGCTCTGTCATCCTCGCCCAGCGCTCTTCTCAAGAGGCAGCCTGGTAAGGACAATCTCTTGACACGTGGGTGTGAACTGGCCTGCCCTTCACTCAGCATGGTCTCAAGCCACTCACCCATATCACTACCCCACTGATGTGGAGAGAGCAGTCCTCCTCCTGGCACCTCTGCTTTCTGCTTCACTGTCTGGACCATAGTACCAGCCCCCAGGAGCTCAGGGAGGAGGAGGACAATACTCTGTAGATCAACCTGCTTAGCTTATTATCATTTCTAGGAAGCAGTCAAGGTAGGAATGCAGTGAAAATATTAGGTGAAATGAGGCTTGGGACTGATCGTAGAGGTGAGTCCAGCCTTCCTCTGTCCCTGATAGCAGAAGAAACAGAAATTCATCGTACTGAGCTTCTGAGCAGAGCTACCTCAGAGGGATCCAGAGACATGGAGCCTTCGGCTTCTCTGAGAGCCTTGGGCATGGTGGGCCCAGAGTCTACTTCCTGGCCTGTTTGTGGAATGCAGATCTCACACATTCATGCTGCCAGAACAAAATACCATACACTGAGTGGCTTATGAACAATAAACAGTTCTGAAGGCGGGGAGGCCCAATGTCAAAGGGCTGGCAGACTCAATATTTGGTGAGGGCCCCATGGATAGCACCTTCTCCCTCTGTTTGCACATGGTGGAAGGGGCAAACAGACTCCCTGGGACCTCTTTTATCCCTCCAGATTTTATTCTTTTTTACTACATGTTTGAAGTACAAAATGATCACATTCTTCATGGGGAGTTGGAACATGTGCATACAATTCCTCAGTTCTTTTTCTATTCCCTTTCCATTCCCCTTCCATCTCTTGGTCCCCTTCCTATTTGCAAAAGATCTATCCCCCTAATTCCTATTATCTATCTTTTCTTTTGCTCTGTAATTTATTGATATTTTGTGATTCTCATGTAAGAGAAACCATGAGGTATGTAAGCTTTTGTGTCTGATTTATTTCACTTAACATTATGGCCTCAAGGGGCATCCATTTTCCCACAAATAACTGAAGTTTATCACTCTTCATGGCAAAATAATCTTCCTTTGTGCAAAACGACCATATTTTCTTTATCCATTCTTCTGTTGATTGACCCATAGGTTGCTTCTAAGGTTTTACTCTTATGAGTTGTGTTGCTACAAACGTGGGTATGAGTGTATCACACTGTAATATATTGTTAACTCTTTTGGGAAGATACCTAGAAGGGGAATAGCTCTAGAAGGGGAATAGCTAGGTTGAATGGAATTTCTAGTTTTAGCTGTCTGAGGAATTTCCATACTGATTCCTATAATGATTGTGCTAGTTTACATCCCAGCAGTGTGGTAGGATTCCTCTTTCCCTGCAGCTTTGCCAACATTTGTTATTATTTTACTTCTTGATGATAGTCATTCTTTTTGAAGCAAAATGGAATCTAAGAGTTACTTTAATTTTCACTTCTTTAATGGCCAGAGATGTTGAACATTCTTTCATGTATTTATTGGCCACTTGTACCTCTTCTTTTGAGGAATATCTGTTCATTTCACTTGCCCATTTTTTGGTTGAGTCTTTTATTTTGGAAGGGCTTAACTTCTTTACTTTGATATATATTTTAGATATTAGTCTTCTTTCTCAGAAATAGCTGGCAAAATGTTTTCTCCATTCTGTAGGGTATCTCTTCATTCTGTTGGTTGTTTCCCTTTGCTGTGCAGAAGCTTTTTAATTCAATATGATCCCATTTGTTGATTGTTGATGTTATTGCTTATGCAACTGGGGTTCCACACAGAGAGTCTTTGCCTATACCTGTGTCTCCAAGAGTTTCACTTATTTTATCTTCTAGCAGATTAAGTATTTCTGTTTTTTTGTTTGTTTGTTTGTTTTTTGTCTTTTTGAGACAGGGTCTCACTACATAGTTCAGGCTGGTCTTGAACTCACTTTGTAGCCCAGGCTGGCCTCAAACCCACAATAATACTCCTGCCTCAGCCTCCCAAGTGCTGGGATTACAGGCGTGCACCAGCACACCATGCTGTTTCTGTTTTAATCGTTAGATCTTTGATCCATTTTGATTTTATACTAGTATGTGGTGACATATGTGGGTCTAGATTCAACCTTCTGCACATGTATCGCCAGTTTTCTCAGCATCATATATTAAAGAGCCTATCTTTCCTCCATTCTATGTTTTTGGCCCCTTTTTCAAAGATCAGATAGCTGGTTTGCTTGGGGTTGTTTCTGCATTCTCTATTCTGTTCCCAATACACATCCGTTTTGTTTTGTTTTGCCAGTACCTTGTTGTTGTTGTTTTTATCACTGTAGCTTTGTGGTGTAACTTTGTATCCAGGATTGTGATCCCTCCTCCTTTGCTTTTGTTATTCAGGATTGTTTCTGCTGTTCTGCATCTCTTCTGGCTCCAAGAATTTTAGCACTGTTTTCTCTAGTTCTATGAGCAAATGCCGACAGTATTTTATTTGAATTGTGCTAAGTCTATATACCAAAAGCATACCTATTTTGACAATATTAGTTCTTCCTGTCCAGGAACAGGGGACATCTTTCCATTTTCTGATGTCCTTTTCAATCTCCTTTTTCAGAGTACTGTAGTTTTCATTGTAGAGGTCTTTCACTTCCTTGGTTAGGTTAATTCCTTAGTATTTAATTTTTCTTGTTGCTATGGTGAATGGTATTTTTTTTCCTAATTTCTTTTTGAGTCAGTTCATTATTGGTGTAGAGCAATGCTATTGAATTTTGTGTGTTGACTTTTTTTAGCCTGCTACATTGCTGAAGTTGGTTATTAATTCTAGGAGTCTTTTGGAACCAATTTTTTAGGTCTTCTAATATAAAGGATCATATTATCTGCAAATAATGATAATTTGACTTCTTCCTTTCCCATAGATATCCATTTTATTTCTTTCTCTTGGTCCTGTGGTCTCTTTTACAAGGACAATAATCCCATTTATAAGGCCAGTGCTGTCAGAATAGATTCACCTCCCCAAAGTCTTGCCCTGTCATATTATCACTTGGATTTTGACATAGACATTTGGGCACATGCAAGCCTTTGGGCTGTATTGTAATGGGCGTTATTGGTTGGTTATCTAACTTCATTCCCTCTGTCTTCCCTGTTAATGGAGCCTCATCTGTGCTCAGGTTTCTATGCCTTGGAGAAGCTCACCTGTTGCTCTTCTGAGGGCTAAATTCTGAATCAAACCTAGTTATTCTTTAATTTTACTCAGCAATGTTTTGCAGTTTTCAGTGTATAAGTCGCACATATCTTTCACCAGGTTTATCCATAAACACTTATTTTTATGACATTACATAAGGTATTTTATTTAAATTTCCGATGATTTGGTGTTAGTATATAGAAGTACAAGAACTTTTGTATATTAATTTTGTGTCATGCTATCTTTCCAAACTCACTTGTTAGGCCCTAATGGCCTTTCTGTAGTTTCTTAGGATTTTCTATGTAGGTAATCATGCCATCTTTAAGGTATAAGCTAGTACAAAAGGTCAGACCTATTGCTTTCTTTCTGATGTGAATGTCTTTTGTTTCTTTTTCTTGCCTTATTGCTCTGGCTGGAATCACCAGTGCAATGTGAATGAGAAATGATAAGAACAGATATCTTACCTTATTCCTAATCTTAAGGAGTAATTATTCATATCACTAAGTGTAATAGCAGCTGTTTGCTATTCCTACTGTGTTTCTATCAAGAATGCACACTGCATTTTATCAGATTTTTCCCTCTTTAATGTACATCTATTTAATGTGATCATATGGTTTAACCTTTTTCATTTGTTGTGATGGTGAATTGCATCCCTGGTTTTCAGAATTTAAACCAACCTTGTATTCCTGGAATAATTGGTCATTATGCATTATCTTGTCTACACAGTATTGGTTTTAATTTGCTAAAATTTAGAGTTTTTTGTGTTTGTATTCAGGAGGAATATTGGTTTGTAGAGAATAGTAATAACCCTATTTTGTTGTTAAGGAAATTGAGGCCAAAAATGATAACAAAACATTCTACAATATGAATAGCTAATTTTAGGGCCAGAATTTGAACTAGCATCAGTCTATTCTGAAAAATTTCACTGTTTCAATTGTAACCTACTGTGCCTCAACTGAAAAAATGCAAGTTTAATACTAGTTTTTAGGTATTCTCATTATAGAACTAAACCAAACAATACTGTGAATGAATAATATGCAATATCTACTGTCAGTTACTATTACATATCATGTTACATTTTAAGAAGTGCCTGTTGGTTGAATACTGGACCTTGGCTGTGTTGCAAAGTAAGACAATCAATATTTGTGGTCTTCAGGTCTTTTGCACTCCGTGGGGCTCAAAGGTCTCCATGGCTACAAGATCAGACGTGTGTCCCACACTATCTTAGTCTGTTTCTGCTGCTATAATAAAATACCAGAGAGTGGGAAATTTGTAAAGAACATAAATTTCCTGCTCACTGTTATGGAAGCTGAGCAGTTCAGGGTGCTGGCAGCTTTCGTGTCTGGTAAGAACTCAGTCTCTGCTTCCAAGAAGGCGCCATGAATGCTGTGTTCTCACATCACAGAATGTGGGAGCACAAAAGGGTCAATGCTGTGTGAAGTCTTTGATAAGGCATTGGTCTCATTAAGGAGAGCAGAGACCTCATGGCCTGATCACCTCCTCGAGACCCTACTCTTCACACTGTCACATTGGAGATTAAATTTCAGTACATGAATTCTGGGGAATACATTCAGACCATAGCATATAATTTGGAGAGCACTTTGGAAGCTAACCCATTCTTAGGTCATTACAAAGCAAAGAATATTCTCCTCTGGAAAAAAAAAAAAAAAGTGCCAGACAAGTGGTTATTAGAGTGTGACCTACTCATGATGATTCATTCAGTTAACCAACAAATATTTCCTGAGGGACTCTTCTGCCAGGTACTATTTTCAGTCCTAGGATATAACAAAAGCAAAATTGATAAGGTCTTTTCCCTTACAGCTCTTGCATCTTAATAAACAATAGAGTAACATGCCTATGTGACCTTAGGAACAATAACATCACAACACTTAAGCGGAAGAAAGTTTGAGGGTACTAGTTACAAAGTGAGTCAGCACTTAGCAGCATCCTGCCCAGGTAGCACAGTCCTCTCAGGACAGAACCTGCAGGTGTCTTTACTTGATGGGTGATAAGCTGTAACTGGCTTAATCTTTTGTTTGTTCACTGAGCCTTGTATTACAGTACTCTTCAGACATAAAAGAGTTATAAAAAGAACCATCAAGGGGGCTGGGGATTTAGCTCAGCGGCAAAAAGCGCCTGCCTGGCAAGTGCAAGGTCGTGAGTTCGGTTCCCAGTACCGGAGAAAAAAAAAAAAAAAAAAAAAAAAGAACCATCAAGAACACTTATGTATATAGGATTCTCATTCTTCCCCTATACCTCCACCCCTCCCGCCGATCCTGGATAGCTTTGTAGTGAGCCCAGACATTAAGTACTTTGCTTTGTTAACATTTCAGCATACGCTGTCAATACAGTATTATTTAAAAAATACAACCATATATTGTATCACACCTAAAAAATAACATTAATTTCTTAACATTATAAATACTGTCATGTTCATGTTTTCCTGGTTACCTTATACTTTTTCATAGATTGTTTGAGCCAGGATCCCCATAAAGTCCTTATTTTGTAATTGCTTGAAATGACTTCTATATCTTCTAACCTGGATATTTCCTCCTTTTTTGACTCCTAACTCTTTGTTGTTGTTAAAGAAACTGGATCCTGTGACCTATAGAGATTCTCATGACCTATAGAGATTCTCATGACCTAGATTCCCACTGTGTCAATTAATGTGTTCCACTCTTCTTTGCATAACTACCAATTCAAAGAGTGATAAAAAATACGATGAATGTCTAAATAAAAAAAAATGGATCACAGTGAAAGACAGTGTCGTTAATCCTCCTAAAAAATGCGCCCCCTCACTTCAAACATACTTATCCCCTTATTATTGTCACTTTCTGAAGCAGTTCTGGAAGTGCTCTTTCATGAATGTCTTTGTGGGGTTAAAAAAATACAATGAATGCTGCTGTCAAGTGCCATTCACTGGTAAGGTGGGCTTGTAACAACATTACAGTGTTTCTTCACTCGCTGTATTTACTGGATCTGGTGTTGTGTGACTCCTGGCTCTTCCCCAAACTCAAAATGACCATGAAAGGTAAATGTTTTGAATCAGTTCAGGACACTGAGACAGCCACAACAGTGCAACTAAAAGCACAAATGAGGACTTCCAGGACTGCTTCAGAAAGTGACAAGAATGATGGGTGTGTTCAAAGTGAGAGAGGATGATTTGAGGGAGAATATTTTCTCCAAACATCATTTTTGGGTGTTTTCAGATTCGGAGGTACGTTGTTCTTTCATAGTTTCTATCATGTTCTTAATTTCATTAGTTTTGGAATATTTGAAATGTTTCATGAGCAGTTCTTCCTGGCATGTTTTCATGATTTGTAGAAACTTTATTACTTTTCTATTTCCTCCTAAAATAACTTTTCATGGTTTTCCACTACAGTACTTTTCTTCTGTTCATTTTCTTAATGAGAGGAATTTTCCTACTTCTAGGAGCTGTATGCTAGGACAAGCTGTATAGTTTGACATATTCCCACCAGCTGGAACCATTGGTGCATGCATGACTGTCTTTCTGAGCAGCTTGAACCACTGGTGGTACAAAAGGAGCGAATCACTTCTATCATTCCTTTTACTAAAAAAATTAATAAGAAGTCTATAAATGGCCTGAATCTAGGTAGTTGCTTGAACTCAAATAATTACTGCTGAAATACAAATGTTAATTAACACTATTCATACCAAATTTATTAGAAATAATAAAAAAATTTCATTAAAAGAAAATCATTTATATTTGTGAATTTCTGTAAAACATCTTATATATAAAGGTTGATCTGTGCAGAGTGTGCAAAATGTTGTAATGCATTTGGCTTTTTTTGGAGCCACAGCAGCACCCATTTTTTTCAGATAGTCATGTAGGTAGCACCAGAGGTTTAAACTGGTGGGAGAATCGAATGCAAGTCAGAGCCACCAGCGGAGACAGGATGGGCTGGGGTCTCCCAGTCCTCTTTAGGAGGCAGTCCTGCCCCCAGGCCCGCCTCCCAAAGTTTCCTTCACTGCCCAGTAGCAACACCTGAAAAGCAAGCCTTCAATTTTGATGGACACACAGACAATTACATGATACCCAAACCACAGCACTTCCTGTGTGACTTGCTTTTTCTTTTGAGAACCTGGCCAGTGTAGGGAGAGAGATGTCAATGGCAGAACTCAACACTTGGGCCTAGGGGCAGGTTCTAAGACCCATGACCTGCTCCCCTGCTGGACCCTTGGTACTGTGTTCAGAGCCACAAACCAACTAGGCCCCATCTTGAGCGTGAAGGAGAAGGCTCTGGAGCTCTTGTTTTATTCCTGTTCCAAAGAAACAAAAATCTCCAGACTTTCTGAGAGCTATGCCATCTGCAATGCCTCCCTCCCCTCCCTCACTTGTATTTAGCTGGATCATCTTTCCTTACCCTGGGCCAGGTGCTCCTCAGCAAAGGCTTCTATTAGAAACAACTTTGCTCCCATTTTGAGTGTTGGGGGCCCAGACCACACCGACACCATGAGGTCCTTGCACTCGGCCATGTATTGGATTTGCAGATCACTCTCTTGATTCTACCCGCTGTGCCTACCAGCAAGCACCTACTAGTGATTGCTCCATCCGTGGCATCTTTGAACAAGCAATTCTGGCAATTCCGGCACTGTCACTGCTATCACATGGGTCTGGAACAGTTGATTCTGCATCCAAATCTGCTAGTATTTGGAGTCTGCAGGGATTGCCTCATCTCCATTTCTGTTGTAAATATTGTTCATGGCTCTTTTGCTTTGTTATTGTAGTTGCTCTCCATATTTTATGGGGAGATATGGGAAGATCCTAAAATTACTTAACCATTTATTATTCCCTTTTAACTTCCTCTTTGTGCCAAGTGCTATGGTTTGAATATTTGTGTCCTTCCAAAATTTATGTTGAAACTTAATCTCTGGTGCAGAAACAGCAAGAGATGGAGCCTTTAGGAGGTGATTAGCTCAAGACTGGGATTAGCGACCTTCTAACGGACTTCAGCTGTCTCTTTTTGGCTTTCCACTATGCAAGGATGCAGCAATAAGGCTCCATCTATGAAGCACAAATCAAGTCTTTGCCAGACCCTCGATTCACTGGCACCTTGGCCTTGGCCTTCCCAGCCTCTGGAACAGTGCGAAACAAATGTCTACTATTAATACATTGCTCAGTCTAAGGTATTTTGTTATAATGGACTGAATAGACTCAGACACCCAGTATGACATCCCAAGAACGTGGATGTGTGATAAGTTCAGCTGGTTAGAAACTTAATGAAATATTCTAACTTGGGGCAGGTTTTTTCACAGACTGTTGGAGTTATAACCCTTGCTTCATTTGGTGCTTGTGGAAAAGCAACCAAAGCAAGAAAAAGTGGACAAGGGAATGCAGCACCAAGGGTCCAGCAGGGGAGCAGGCCATAGGTCTTAGAACCTGCCCCTAGGCCCAAGTGTTGAGTTCTGCCATTGACATCTCTCTCCCTACACTGGCCAGGTTCTCAAAAGAAAAAGCAAGTCACACAGGAAGTGCTGTGGTTTGGGTATCATGTAAGTGTCTGTGTGTCCTGTAGGAGTCCATCAAAATTGAAGGCTTGCTCTTCAGGTGTTGCTACTGGGCAGTGAAGGAAACTTTGGGAGGTGGGTCTGATGGCAGGACTGCCTCCTAAAGAGGACTGGGAGACCCCAGCCCATCCTCTTTCGCTGCTCTGAGTCATAATGTAACCCGTTCCTCCCAACACGTCCTCCCACCATTGCCTTCTCTACCAGACGATGATATAGTCAAGGGGTGGCCCTTGCCAAGCCGGCTGTATGCCACTTGGACCTTGAACCTCCAAAATCATGAGCTGAATAAACTTCCATTTATAAGTGTTATTTTCCTTTGTGAAGTTAAATAATACAGGAAGTGAAGGGAAAATTGCTAAAATTTTTTCAAAATCCTAGCAAACTGCCTGGGAATTCCCCAGTATCCGACAGCCCTGATTTGCATGTGACTCCGGCCTGGCACTGTACAGGGAGAACCACCCAGCTCCGCTCCACCTACCGGCCCCTCCTCCGCCTCTGCCTGGGCCTGGCTGCTCTCTCTTGCTCTCTTTTCTTCTGCTTCCTGGGTGGTGCAGCGCTCTGATGTCCTGAACACCAAGAGTGAGGCTGAACATATGTGAACCTTTCCTAATCCTGCTAATCTTCCTTCAAAAACCTTTCTCCAAGTGTAGGCAACATCCAGATTGTAAAAAGAGAGCCGGAGCAAGCCGCAGCATTTCAATGACAAATAATCCTTGTCCGAGGGGGAGGGAACAGCTACCTCCGCTGGAGATGAAGCAGATGAGCTGCAGCAGGTAGAAATAATTCCCATATTACAGCTCGTAATCTCTGCCACGCAGGGGCAGATAAGGTCTGAATGCAGGAAGAAATCCACCCTGCTTTTAAAGTGGAGAAGTGCATTGCCATTGGCTATGAGGAAGTAATTAGTTGTGACACAGAATTACCAGCTGCACAGTGGTGAGCGGAGCCCTACAAGGCCTGTGATTAGAGAAAGTGAATGGGTGCTACTTGTGAGCTACAAAATCGGTTGAGACATGCGCATGAGGTGAAACATATCTCTGTCTCCTTCTTCTGTCCCTGCAAGAAGGTAGTGAACATCTCCCGAGAGTGACCCGTTGTAGCTGGGCCCATGTCTCCCTGCCACTCACGTTCCTCCAGGTGGTTGGATACCAACGGGTCCTTGGTTTTTACCAAAATAAATGGAAGTGACTTTGTAGATTTATTGACACAGTGAATCATAGAGAGTACAGATCTTTTAAAAATTGGTGGTGGAGGAGGGCCAATGAAGGCAGTAACCAAAATCGTGCCCTGAGAGATGTATGCTAATGGAAACTGGACTGTCCAGAAGGAGACATTCAGGGCTGGGGAAGAATGCTCTCATCTTTTAGAAATGGATTTGCCAGGTAAATAGCCTATTTACTTATTTATTGTAGTACTGGGGATTGAACCAAGACATTTGTACTGATCTATACCCCCATCCCTTTTATTTTTACATTGAGACAAAGCCTTGTTAAGGTGCCCAGGCTGGGCTTGAACTTGTGATCTTCTTGCCTCAGCCTCCTAGAGTCCTGGGATTATTTGTATGCACCACCACGCCTGGCTTATCATTTCTTTTGACAATGCTTCTTTATCTCTGGGCTCCAAACCCTGGGCCAGTGATCCCTATGGGGTAGAGATGAGTCTGCTTCTGCAACCCCCACTAGGGCTTCCTCTAGTGACAGCTGACAGCAAAGCCTCCTCCTCTGGGGAGATCTGCAGGTCAAGGTGCTGGGGATTTCTCAGCACACTATCCACATCTGTCTTTTATAGAATCTGCCTGCAGCCTTAGCAAGGGAGGAATACGTGATCACAGGGGACTAGTTAGGGATTTTGAGCTTACTACCTGTGAACCTTTGCCAGATAAGCCAGACTAGTAAACAAACTCAATACTTAAGCTTGGTGAGTTATTCCATTTCTCCTATATTATGAACAGGACTGCTATTCTGAACAGATGTGGGTTCACCTTAGGTTTTGTGTATCCACGCTCATGGTTACATCTGTCATATGCTCCAGCTAAGTGTGTATATACAGACAGGCAAACAGATACAGTTTCTATATATCATTATAGTATATTGCTTTAATCAATTTAATATATATCAATAAAATTAAGATGATTTTTCTGTTGCTTAAGCCACATCCTCCCCTCTGCACTAGCAATGTTTTTGTTTCACTTGATGTTATTTTTACCTGATTTTTTTTCACTTCTTTTACCTTATTTACCCCATCTTTCATTCTGCAATTGACTTACTGTGTAACCTCTGGGGGGCTCTGTTTCCTTTTCTGAAAAGCAGGTCTGATTAACCCATCTGCCTGAATGCCTAAAGATACGTTAGGATACCTAAAGATATGATAAAAGAAACCAGCTGGACTCTTGTATTTCTCCTGGAGCTCATTGTCTCACACTAGGACAGACTTTAGCTTCTGCTTCTTCTTTAAATTGCATTTTTTCTACCTTCTCTTGGGCTTAGGCCATTTCTGTGGCTTCTAACTTGCCCTAAATTTAGACGGCAATCAGAGCATGATAGTCCTTTCACCGAGTTTCTCAGGTCATTCTAAATTTAGCCCTGTGTTACAGTGTCCACTGTTAAATTTACACACTCTAAAAAATAAACCCACAAAAATAAAAAACTAAACTCCAGAGGTTGAAGCTTGGCTTCCAAATTGGGAATAAGATTGTGGAATAAAGGAGTAGCAAAGAGGAAATAATTAGCACCAACAGCGAGAAACTTTTTATTATCTCAGGGTCTTTTTATTACTCATTGACAGCTGGGGCCTCAATGGTCTCATCAGTAAAATGAGATTATGATGGACTTTTATGAGAGTCCTAAGAAATAATGTATGTAATGCAAAGAAATAATATACATAATTATGAAATGCAAAGAAAAGCACGGTAGTATGAATTTAGCCTGGGGAGCTCATATATACACCATCATCAGTTTATAGTAGAAATGACTCCAAACTTGGATATAAGCCATCTGTCTAAACATGTGAACACTTAGAAGGATTTGTAGCTTTAGAAGATTTAGTAGATACACCCTGAGGGCAAGATGTTGATCTTTTCATCTTTGTATTTCCAGCATCTAATACAGCAATTAGATTTTAGCATGAGCTTAGTAACTGTTAATAGAAAGGACACAGGGAGAGACAGAGAAAAGAGAGAGAAATGGAATAACTTGGATGTTGGTGTTAGTTTTCCTTCACTGTAACAAATACCTGACATAAGCAGCTTATAAAGAAAAAAGGTCTATCTTGGCTCACAGACTAAAGATTTCCACCTATGGGCAGCTGGCCTGTGTTGCCCTTAGGCCTGCCACAAGGTAGTGTGTTAGGGTGGGACACACGGTAGAGCAAAACAGCTCAATCCATCATAAGCCTGGGAGCAAAACACCATGGAAGGGATTGGGGTCCTGTTACGCTCCTTAAGGACACACCCCCAGTGATCTAAGGGCCTCTCACTAAGCCTCATCCCTTAAGGGTCCCACCACCTCCTAACAGCACCGAGCTGGTGACAGAACCTTTAACGCACAGGACTTTGAATCTTGGAAACAGTCTATATGTCCAACAACAAATGAATGGATAAAGAAAATGTGGCATATACACACTGGGGAATACTAATCTGCCATAAAGAAGGATAAACTTAAGTCATTTGCAGTAAAATGGGTGCACCTTGGACCCATAATACTAAGTGAAATAAATCAAACACACAAGCTTAACTGTGTCATGGTATCTATTATGCAAAAAACCCAAATTATAAATAAAGAACAAAATAAAAGATAATAGGAAGTAGGCATATAGATCTTTCTCAAATGGCAAGGAGATTGAGGGGAGCAGGAAGGGGAAAAAAGATGCAGCCACGAGGGGAGGGGAAGGGGCCAGAGAGAGAATTAAGTTGTGCTGTGCACGGACCAACTCCCCATGAGGAATGTAATCCTTATGTACTGCGGACACAAGCTATGCTATCAAAAAAAAAAAAAAAAGATCTAAACTAGCAGAACCTAATCTCTCTGGGCTTCAAATAAACACCTCTTTTATTTTTAAATAATGCGAAACATTCCATAGGAAAACTAACTGAATATTACACTGAATAAAATCATCCTAGATTCACAACTTTGTCAAGCAACATTATATATTTTTATAGTTGTGAATAATCTGCCTGTACTTTCCAGTTTTACTTATTTCTAGTTGTACAAATAATCTTGGAGTTGTCTTACCTATTTTTAAAAAGCCAGTCGATTGGAAAGTACATGAAGTGCAAAGCCAACTCTGCAAGTACCTTAACCTCAGAAAAAGCCTGCTGAGAGTTCAAAAAGTTAAATATATTTTCATTGGTTTTATGCTTTGCAGCCAGCATAGGTCTGCTTCAAAAAAGAACTGCGAAGAGCTAAAGATGGATACATATATTATTTATTTATTTATTTATGTAATCATTAGCCAAGATCACTTGAGCCTAGGAGTTCAAGGTCAGCCTGGGCAACATTGCAAGACTCTGACTCAAAAAATAAGACGTGTGTGATGGCACATGCCTATAATTCCAGCAGTCTGGGAGGCTGAGAAGGGAGGATTGCAAGCTTGAGTTCTGCCTGAGCAATTTAGTAATTTAGTAAGACCTTGTCTCAAAATAAAAAAAAAATTTAAAAGGACTGGGAATACTCAGTGCAAAAGCCTCAATATTGCTAAATAAATTAAGAAATCCCATTTTAAAATTGAGTGGTATCTAAAATGTTCCGTGTCACAAAGCACTATTTCTATTTTTAAAATATTTCCGTAACTCCAAAATAAAACCTTTACACATTAGTTACTCCCCGCTCCCATCTCTCACTGACATTCAGAAGCCACCAGTCTGCTTTCTGTTTGTACGGGTTTTACAGTACACCACAGAAATGTGGTTCATTTATTAGTTCATATTGGTAGTTTATTTCTTTGATTGATAAATAATATCCCATTGCATGGGTATGCCAATTTATTCATCCATTCATCAGTTGACAGACATTTGGGTTGTCTCTACTTTTTGACTCCTATGAATAATACTTCTGTGAATAATACTGTGAATACTATGACTAATACTTTAGTGTGCAAGTTTTTGAGTGGACATATTTTTTCATTTCCTTTAGGTATACACCTAGGAGTGGAATTGCTGGGTCATATGATGTTATGGCTTGTGTCTAAATGTCCTCCCAAAGCCTCATGCAGTCATAGGTGGGGCTTTTTCAGAGGTGGCTGGATCTAGAGTGTGTGACAGTGGAACTAATTCATGGTGCAGTGTTAGGCTCAAGGGCATTAAATTGCCTGGGTAAAATAAAAGGGGCAGAAAAAGCTGTGGTCATCCCCTGTTTGTTTTGCTACCTTCTGTCAACTATGAACTATTTCCCCTCTGCCATGCCACCTTCCTTGGAGCCAGCCAATTATGGACTGAAACCTCTACAAACTGTGAGTTGAATAAACCTTTCCTCCTTTAATTTAGGGTGTCAGGTATTATGTCTTAGCAATGAGAGAAAGGTAACCAAGACATATGATAATGCTAATTACTAGAGGAGCTATCAAATTATTTTTTGAAGGAAGCACACCATTTTTATTCCTAGTGGCATTGAGTAAGGGTTAATTTCTCCATATCCTCACCAATTATTATTATCTCTCTCTTTTGGGGGTAGATACTGGGGACGGAACCAGGGCCTTTGCACTGAGCTACATCCCCAACCCTTTTATTTTTTATTTTGAGACAGGGTCTTGCTAAGTTGCCCAAGCTAATCTCAAACCTTTGATCCTCCTGCCTCAGGCTCTCGGAGTGCTGGGATGACAGTATGTGCCACCATGCCTGGCTTTCTCTTTTTTATTCAAGTCATCAGAATGGGTATGAGGTGGCATTTCATTGTGGTTCTTATTTGCATTTCCCCTGTTGGTGATGATATTGATCATTTTTCATGGTCCTACAGCCATTCATATATCTTATTTGGAAAATGTACTGTATTCATTTGCTATGGTTACTGTAACAAACTACCGTAAACTGTGTGGCTTAAAACTACAGAAATGTATTGCTTCAAAGTTCAAGAGGCTACAACTCTGAAATCCAGGCAGCAGAAGACTCTGAGGAAGAGTTGGGTCCAGGCCTCTCTTCCAGCCTGTGTTGACAGCTGGCATTGCTTGGCTTGTAGACGCAGCTCTCTCTGCCCCCATCTCCACAGGCCTCTTCCCTGTGTCTCTGTGTTTCTTCTCTTCTTAGAAGGACACCAGTCTTGTGGAATTAGGGTCCCACCATAACCCAGGATGATCTCATTTTAACTACTTATATCTCAACAATTTTATTTTCTATTAAGATCACACTTTGAGTTATTGGAAAGTTAGAATTCAGCAACTTGCTATGCTGTGAATATGGGTCATATCTCTCAACAGCCCATATATCAAAGGCATGGTCCCCCCATTGGTGCTAGTGACAAATGCTGTGGACATTTAGGAGGTGAGGCCTTGGGGAAGGTCCTTAGGTCATTGGAGGTGTGGGATCACCCTCCTTCTCCCCTTCCTCCTCCTTCTCTTCCTCTTCTTTTTCCTCCTCTTCTCCTCTTTCCCCTTCTCCTTCTCCTCCTTTTCCTTCTACTTATACTTCTCCTCCTGCTCCTTCTCCTCAACCTTCTTTTTCCTTTTCCTCCTTCTTCTGTCTCTCCCTCCCCATCTCTCTTTCTTCTGGTTTGAGATATAATCTCCCACCATGATGTGCCTCCCTCACCAAAGGCCAAAAAGTGAACTTGCCTAATCTTTTTGGAAAGGGGCACTGCGAATTGAACACAGCTTGCCCAGGCTTGAACCTGAACCTCGAAAACTGTGAGCTAAATAAACCTTTGCTCTTTATAAAGTTAGTTGCCTCTGGTATTTCACTGCAATCATGCAAAGCTGACTAGTGCACAACTCATAGCAAACTCTGCATTCAGATCCTTTGCCTGTTTTTGTCTTTTTCGCATTAACTTGGAATAGTTTTACATATTCAAGACATAAATTATTCTTAGTTATATGACTTGTTCCTTCTACAATTGTTTGTTAGGATTATTTTGGGGAAAACTTGTTATTTTTCTCCATTTATTTATTCATTTATTTATATCAGTATGGACTCTTGGCTCCCTATTTTATTCAGTGGATTATAATCTGATATTCATTCTACTTACTTCTCAATTTGCTCTAGCTTTGTCTATGGGAGATTGCACAGGCTGGCTTCTCTCTCCTTTTGCATGCCTCTTTCATTTTTTGAGACTTTCATTACTTTGCAGCACAGTAAGATGTTCCTGTACACTTTCCCTGTCTCATTTTGAATCACCCTTTCTCTGCACTTTTTCTCCTTTTGGTGCAGGGATATTTAGAAACGGAGGCCTAAGTGCTTGATAGGTTCGCTGTTACTGAGGTGTCACTGTCTCGGGGGGCAGACCTAGTAAACATATGAATGTGCAAAGGTTCACAACAGATAAACCTGAATCATTACAATTTCTATATCTATCTGCATATGTGTATAAGTGATGTACCTATACATTATTATATGACTATTACATATTTATATATATGGCACACACACACATATATATTATATATATGTAATTATTTTTAAATGATGGTTTGAATGCTAATCCAACACCTCTGGCTTCCTTCTAGTATTCTCCCTTAACATCTTTGTGAATCTACCCACCAGTGGGAAGAAATCAGTCTCCATTTATCAGTACATTTGCCTAGTTGTTCAAGTAAGTAACTCATTTGTGTAACATAACCAGTCTCCAAAGGTGTACTGTCTCTGTCCACCATGTATACACCCCACCTCCAGTGCCCCCTGTCCTGGACACCAGCCCTGCTGCTGGGACAGCCTCCATGCTGGAAGGCAAGGGAAGGGAAAAGGATGGGAACAGAAGAACTGGACGCAGTACTTCTTGTGTAAGGACTCAGGTGATGAATTTCATCTGGCTTTTGATGCTGGGAAATACTTGATAGCTTCAGGTTACTTTTAGGCTCTTGCGACCCAGCCTAACTTCTGTTTGCTTACAGTGACAACCCTCCCCTTTGTCCGGCGGAGTCTTAGTCACTCACGAAGACTTGACTTCCCTGTCCTTGCAGGAAAGGTGCTTTCTCCGTGTGCTCTCTTCACCACTACTTTTGTATGGTGCCAGGAAATAGAAACAAGCATAAGAGGCAAACTAGAAATGGGCAAAAATACTGGCAATGCTGACATTTTAATCATCTACTCAATAGACAAATGGGTGGAGGATGGGAGCAAAACACAAGAAAAGATGCCCAACCTCGCTTTCAGTCAATCAAATGCATAAAAAAGAGACCTTGTTCTTCCTTTTCCAACTACTGACAGTGACAAAGCACGAGAATGAGAGGTACAGTGAGGGCCTGGGGGGACTGCCCTCTCCTTGCACCTTTCGGGGTTCAAGCTAGTGGTATTGACTGTCTTTTGATCCAGCCGCCCCATTTCTTAGGAATTTATTTAAAGAAAATGAGAAGAATAATAGTAAACATATGTACGTTGTTATGAGTTGAAGTCAAATGTCCCCTAGAAGCCTCATGTATGTGGCAGGTAATTGGAGTGTGGGGGCGTGATCCTCATCGGTGAAGTCATCCACTGCCGAGTTCATAGTGAATGCGCACTTAGGAGGCGGGGCCTGGCTGGAGCGGTCACTGGGGTGTGGCCTGGAAGGGTGGATTCTTGTCCCTGGTTCCTCCTTCTCTCTCTGCTTCCTGGCTGCCTGGGTTGAGTACATTTTCCTCCACCCTGCCCCTCTACCATCCTGTTTCTGCTTCGGAGCCAGCCGACCATAGGCTGAAATCATTAGCCAAGATAGACCCCTGCTCCTTTAAGCTGCGGACGTTGGGCATTGTGTCCAGTGATAGGAAAGTGACTAGGATATATATGGATGTTCACTGCATCACTGATAATAACATCAAACACTGGGAAAATATAAAGTTCGTCATTAGAAAAACAGTTCAGTAACTAATGATAGGATGGAATATAATGCAGTCTTTGAAAGTAAATCCTCGTGCATTGATATAGAATAAAGCTGTATGTATGGATACATAAAACTCTATTTGTCTTACTCGTAACTGAACAACCCTACTTGTTTAATACTATCCATGTGTTGATGTTGTTGTAAAGATATTACAGATTCTAACTTATTTATTCCTGACATAGCCTTGTTTGGTTGGGGCATAAAATACTTCAGAGTCCACCTTCCCAAACACTACCCTCTGCTGACAATGAAGAAAGGGATAAATGTTTCCAAGTGTATGGCCCTGCTCATATTTGTGTATATATTTGTTTTAATTAAAATATACAAAGCTTTCAACAGTGGTTCTTTCTAGAAATCAAGATTAGTTCATGCTAATCATGCACCATAGTTTGAATGCATCCCCTAAAAATCCATGTGTTTAAAACTTAATCACTGAATTCCTGTGTTTATGGTATTTGGAAGTGTGGCCTTTGGGAGATAACTAGGATTGATATGATCAATAGGGTGGGGCATGTGGCTTTGTAGGAAACACAAAGCCTTACATTTACTCAGCCTGGCCTTATGATGCCTCCCTTATCTAAGGATGCAGCAAGACCTTCCCCAGAGGTCACTCAGATGCCAGCACCATGCTGTTGGATTTCCAGCTTCCAGAAGCATGAGCTAAATGGTCTCAGGTTGTCTTAGTCACTTTCTTTGTTGCTGAGACAAAATACCAGACACCCACAGCCTAAAGGAGGAGAGATTTACTTTGTCTCACATTTCAGTCCATAGTCAGCAGACTCCAAGTCAGAACAGCGTGGCAGAGGGGCCTAGCAGAGGAATGATGCTCACAGCATGGCAGACAGGAAGCAGAGAGCAAAGGGAAGAGCCAGGTAGAGAAATAAACCCATCCAGGCCATGCCTTCAGAGATCCGCCTCTTCCACCCAGACCTCAGTGCCTAACAGCAAGTCAGCTATAAGCTCCCATAATACAGCACCTTCCCGAACTCAACCTATGAGTGCGTGAGAACATCTAGATCTAAACCAAAACACAAGTGTTCAGTTCTAAACTCTGGGCTCTAAAATTTTGTTAGTCAGCAGCAAAGACTTATTAAATCTCCAACTCACTAGTAGGAATGGAGGAAAGACTGCATGGAATTTGATTTAGTAAAAGTGGAATAAAAAAGGGGTAGCAATGACCTTCCATCCATCTGCCAAGTCTTCGTTCTATGAACATCAGGGTATCAGCTCATTGTGTCTTTGGAACAAGAAGTAGGTGCTATTAAACTCACCCACTGTATGTCCGAGGAGGCTGAGGCCCACTGTAAAATTACACTGTGTGCTCTAATTACACAATGTCATTCTTGCTTCTCAATGAGATTCTGACCTGAGGATGAGGGAAGGTAGACCCCAGGAGGGGTACGGATCTGGGGTTTGTGTATGTAAGAAAATATTCTCCCAGCCGGGAGTGATGGCACATACCTATAATCACAGCATTCTGAGAAGCTGAAGCAGGAGGATCACAAGTGTGAGTGCAGCCTGGGCAACTTACTGACTTAGTGAGATCCTGCCTCAAAATAAAAAAGGGTAGGGACATAGCTCAGTATAAAGGCCCTGGGTTCAATCCCAAGTGCCCTCTCTCACACACACCCACACCCACCCACACACACACACACACACACACACACTCCAAGAAGAAAAGAGAAGAGAAGGAAAAGATTTGTAACTGATGAGCGTAGAGCAGGCTGAGGCTCACGACTGTCTGGCTTCATAAGAAAGCAACTTCTCAAGTTCTGTGGATCTCATTGTCCAGCTACCTTGCAAGATAGACTCAGACCAAGAAACTGGAAAGAGGCAAGTAGGAATGAAAGCTCTTCCTCATGTACAAACAGCTAGTTCTGGCGTTCGTGCCTGTCATTCACAGGATCACCCCCCATTCCTAGTGATACCGAATTATCATTGCAATAATGACAAACACTTACTGCGTCTTTACTCCAGTCCCTGCCCTGAGTGTTGGCCATGTATTATTTTATCTAATCTTCTCCATACTTCCCTGAATAAGCACTGTTTCCATTTCCATTTCCATTTCCTCAAGGCACAGAGAAGTTAAAGAATTGTCCCAGGGCCAGGAATATAGCTCAGTGGCACAAGCACTTGCCTGGTAAGTGCAAGGTCCTGAGTTCGATTCCTGGTACCAAAATTAAAAAAAAAAAAAAAAGAATTGTCCCAGAGTGACCAAGTCAGAGGGTTGTGACACTTACTGTTGCTGACACCTTGTCGACTGGCTGTCTGGCTTCACGGCCCATAGAAATAGCAGGACAGAGCGAGGACAGAGGGAAGGAAGGGTGACAGCTGAGGAACAGAGAAAAGCGATAAAAGGGAGGTGCCAAACCTCCGAAGCCCTGGTGGCCAGGTCGGAGCTGAGGGCCGCTCATTGAGAGGAGAAGAATAGCCCAGGGCTGCATTGTGCAGGAGGGAGACAGAGCACTTGCGCTCATTCTACTTCGCTTGACCCCAAGTCAATAAAAAATGTTCGATTCAATTTGATGCCTTCTATTTAAAACCAAGGATGTGTGTGATCCATTGCAGGAAGTGATGGATGTTTCTGAGCACTTGTTACTTTCAACATCTGTAAAAAGAAGACCTTCTACTTGGAAAAGTAATTTAGGTAAGTAACTTAATGTGCCAGGTGACAAGGTACCTGACATGAGGTGCTGGTCAGCATCCGGCTGGGATTATCATGCCACATAAAGATGCTTCCTCAGACTTTAAATCGAAGGTGGGAAACTCATTTTTAGTAAAATCACCCTCACTCCTTCTTAGTTATGAATGATAGTGGTGCTTTCCTTCCTTCCTTCCCTCTGTCCATCCTTTCTTCCTGACTTTCTTCTTTCCTTCTGCCTCTTTCCTTCCTTCTCTCCCTACTCTTCCTCTTTCCTTCCTTTCCTCTTCTTTTTACATTCTTTTTTATTTTCTTTCCTTTCTTCCACCTCTCCTTCCTTCCTTCTCCCATCCTTCCACCCTTCCTCTTTTCCTTCCCTCCCTCTCTCTTTCCCTCTTCCCTCCTGTTTTTCTTTCCTTCTCTCTTTCTTTCTTTACTCTTTTCCCTCCTCCCTCTATCCTCCCCTTTCTCTATCTCTCCTTTCCTCTCTCTCCCTTTCCTGCCACCTCTCCCTTCTTTCATTTCACTTTCTGATGCTGTCCAAGGTTGGAGGCTGGGGATGGGTGTTAAAAGCAAAGGACCTGGGGGCTGGGGATTTAGCTCAGCGGCAAAGTGCCTGCCTGGCAAGCGCAAGGTCGTGAGTTCGGTTCCCGGTACTGGAGAAAAACCAAAAACCAAAAAAAAAAAAAACAACAACAAAAAAAACAAAAGCAAGTTAGGCCCCTTAGCAGCTGTGTGAGGAATCAGGGCTCCTTTGCTTCTCCTCAGAGGCCAAGTAGGGAGCTTCTTGGGGTCCCTAGGCAACCTGTGCAGCCAGCCCGCCTGCCCTGGCTCCCTAGCAGTACTGCTCCCAGATGAAGAGCCCCCTCCAGGGGTTGTGGGATTTGGGGGAGGGACTCCCCAGCACCTTATCTCCACCGTCCTGCCATATTTATTGGTGGGGGCCCGGGCAGAGAAGGCACTGCCTGTTCTTGTTTTAACAGTAATTTACATTGCGGGCTGCCCTCGTGGTCCCTTCCCCTCTGCTCAAGTAAGTGAACACAATGTCTCCATCTTGGTTGCCACAGAAAGGGCGCTTTCTCCGAGGGCACCGTGAATTGGCCGCAACTGCGCTCCTGACAGCCAGGAGCAGGGATGATTATCTAGGGCTGATGAGAGCCATTAACGAAATGGAGTGTGCCATCTCCACTGCACAAATATTTTCCCTGACCATAATACCCTCTTAAGGAGACCTCAAGTGGCCCAGCCTTGTCCCCAGCACTCCCAGGCACACCACTGGTCATTTTTCACGGCTGCTGGCATTTGCAGGGAAGAGAGGGCAAGAGAAAGACAGGACCCGAGAGCATCCCAAGAGATCTTGGCCCTTGTGGCCTATTGTACTTTATCTGGAAGACAAAGAAACTCTCAGGCCTTTCTCTAGCGAGTGGCTTAAGCTTCATCAATAAATCAGAGTCCAGATAAAGCCATTCAGATGTGGCCTAGGACTCCTGATGGTGCTCTGCACAGATCCCCTGCCTGGGACATGTAGGACATGAGAGATTTTTAGCCGAATACATTTTGTTTTCCTTCTCCCCGCCCAACGCTCTTTGTCACTTTCGTCCTTTCTGTCCAGCTCCGTGTGGCATAGAAGATGCGTTTGTAGGCCTGAATCAGGGGGATTGTCTCCATCACCAGACCATTCACGCTCGCCCCTCCCCTGTTGTAAAACACAAGCCAGGCCAGAAACAGCGGCCCCATTGTGCTGCCCCATACCACCCAGATTTCACCTCCGTCTTGGTCTTTGCAGAGCCCCCCTTTTTTGTTTCCAGTCAAAAGAAAGCATTTGCTCGGGGGAGGGGCGGGCTGTTCCTATTGCTTCCAGGATCAGGGAGGTTAAAGGGAAGATTGATGGGAGAAAGTTTACCTAGAAAACCAGGATACATTTCTTGCCAGCCGAGGCCAGTGGTTTCATTGTCCTGGGCCATGTTTTTTGTTAATTATCTCTCACTCTCTCCTTTTATCGAGCAGAAAAGTAGCAAAGCGGGGAGAAAGGAACAGGATATAGGGGTCAGGGGTCCACTTGGGCCACCTAGGTGTTCTATTTGACATGCTGGGGTGGAGCCTTGCCCACTTGTGTGCATGGGGCGTGGCAACCATCGAAATCATAACAAAATTGATCCCATTCTTTATGGGGAAATTTCCCACTCATCAGCCCCTGCTCTGGCCCCTGTATCTTTCCTCCTATCCCAGTGTCTTTACCTTCTTTCTCAGTTCCAATCCCCTGTCCACTGTCTCCACCTCTCTTTCTTTCTCTGTCTCTCTCTCTCTCTCTTTCTCTCGCACATGCACACGTTTGCTCACACACACTTTTTCCTTTCTAATTTTAAGCCCCACAAAATGGTAAGGACGGTTGCAGAAAGGACGGGCGAATGGGATGCGGGACCCATGAGAGAAAGACTAAGCAAGTTGGGCCAAACAAGACCATGTTGTCAAGGAAATAAACCTTGGGGAGGGCAGGCATGAAACCACAGCTGCTGCACTTGGCCAGCCTCGGACGCTGGTGGTAATGACAATGATCCTTCGTGGCAGGGCCCCAGCTCCACACATAAATAGGGCTCAGCCTGAAAGGGGAGGAAATGGAACAAAACATTTCCTTGGGTGCCACTGGCAGAGAAATAACATCAATTTCAGTTGGGGTGGGGGCAGCTAAAGAATCTCCCTGTTTCCCCACATTAGCAAAGGCAAATTCATAACTGGCCAACAAAGTACCTTTGAAATGCAGCTGCGCTCCATGAACACACTGCCTTTTTCCAACCAGAGAGACAACCCTGTCTTGATCAGAAAGAAAGGGGAAAAGAAAAAAAAAAGCACACACTATTGAAAAGGCACAGAGAGGGTAGGAGAAGGGGAGGGAAGTGGCTGAGGGCTGAGGGACAGGGAGGGAGGGGAAGTGCGCGGCTTTGGCAGATGCCAACGATAAGCTTTACCTAGTATAATGCGAGCTTCTTTGCCTTTGCTGCGATGAATGGCCACACAGATTCCGGGAGAGGGGCTGGACCAGGCAGCTGTTGGCCAAACGCAGCGTGTGGCCAGGAAGGAAGGCCACTGGGCGGGCCTTGGCCTCCAGGTACCCTCTGGTGCCCTGGGCCCCCCAGCACCTCGGAGGATAGGCAGCTGCTGCCCCTCGGGAAGGGAGGTTCTGGGAATGTCTTTCACCAGGAAGCCGGAGCCAGGAGCTCTGGTCCCAGGAGCCAGGGACAGGCTCCCACTTTGGGATAAGTGATGACCTTAAACCAGCCAAGTCTTGTGTGCAGAAGTCTATAAGATGAATACAAGATCAGGTGTGAACGTGACTAATATTTAAAATGAGTGAAAAAAGTACAACAAATGACACAAGTTAAAAATATGAACATCACAAAATCCACAGATATTGGGGAGACAGGGAGCTTGCGGTACTGGGGATTGAACCCAAGGCCTTCATACTGAGTTGCATCCTCTGCCCTTCTTTACCACAGGGTCTGGCTAAGTTGCTAAGTTGGCTAAACTCAAACCTGAGATTATCTGGCCTCTGCCTCTCAGAGTACTGGAATTACTGGCATGTGCCACCACACCTGGCTTATATGTGTTTGTGACTCTGTTTGTGTGCATATATGTGAGTGTCTGTGTATTTTTTTTTAATTAACCATGCATGCACCTCTGTGATACATTTCCACAGACCCTCTTCTCACACTGTACATTTCAGACCTTGTTTCTCCTCCCCTACTCACCTACTTCCAATGCTGGGCAACACAGGTTGTGTCCATATCACAGTGTGATTTCCAACCTGGCCAGGAACTGCCAAGTGGAGGCTGGAATATTCCTAGAAGCCATTTCCACACCCCAGTGACTGGCAGTAACTGCAATGCAGAGACATCACTGCAAAGCATGACTGCAAGCCCCCTAAAACATGCCCAGTTTAACTAACTGCCTGTTAGCCACATGCCAAGCATGCTCCCTGCTAGCACAACACCCAGAGACACAGGAAAGTGGGAAAGAGAGTCCACAGCCTTAGTGGATTATGGGTCAAACATTTAACAGATGCAAAAGTTACAAAAGCGTGTGAACATGAGAACCAGTTGGCAGGCTTTCCCCAAGCTTTGCAAGAGACCGTACAAATGAGGGTCCTTTAAGTGTTAGAGTTAAAGCTTCACCAAAAGGTGAAGCCTCTGCCCATGTGGCTTTGAACTATTTCTGTACAGTTGGGTCCTGGTCCCCTTGACAGGATGCCTCTCCCACAGGGCCTTCCCTGAAAGACACCAGGGGAAAATCTCTGGGCCTTATCAAGATACTTGTAAGCTGTATATGTCATGGACTGAAGGCCGCTGCTGCAGAATGTGGACCATGTCTTATGCCCATGTGACACCCACAGGGTGTCAGAGTCAGAGTCACTAGCACAATACAGGTCTCAATAAATATGTGCTGCTGCAAAAACAGAAGAATGGGAGCGCTACACTAGGCTAAGCCCTGAGGTTAGCTGGTTTAGGCAAAGGAGGTTTATATCCATGCTTTAGGGTGAGGCTTGGAAGAGATTTTGGATGAGGTGCTGGCTTCAGGAAGAAATTACTAGCTCTGTGGCAGATTGACAACTGGCGGTCAACTTGGAACACCAAGCTGAACTGAATCAACGTGGTGCTGGATATGGAGGGTCCGCCTGAGGACTGTTGCCAACAGCATAAAAGGAGAACTGAAGAGGAAGAAGTTTAGGTGCTGTTGGTTCTCCTGTGGCTGGTGCTTCTCCTGGAGGAGCTTGTCAGCTGGCTTTCCTGATATGAACTCAGCTGTTCTCATCGTTGAAGGAGCTTGGGACCTTATTGCCACTGAGAATGGCTACGGTTCACCTTGGGGGAGCTCTGGTCCTTACTTTGAGTGTTGCTTCCTGGCTCTGGAGGGGAAGATGGTGCACTGCTCAGTGTTCTGGAGAAGCTTGTCACAGTGGCTTTCCTAATATGAACTCAGCTGCTATCATCAGAGGAGCCTGAGATCTCATTGTTGTTGAGGATGGCTGTGGTACCTTTCAGGCAAGCTCTGGTCCTTACCTTGAGTGTCGCTTCCAGGCTCCAGTGCAGATCTCTCAGCCTGTTGGTACAGATCCTTCACCCTGCTGGCACAGACTTTCCAGCTTCCACTATTGACCTTGGGGCCTTCCCAGTGCAGATCCTTGAAACGGGCCTGCATGAGACATTGTCGTGGGCTCTAGGCCTCCAGTTGGACTTGTGGGGGGTATTACCAGGGGCTCTAGGTCTTCAGCTGAACTTCTTCAGAACATCGCTGTGGGATCCAGGCCCTCAGCTGGATTCTTTGGTCTTTAGTGTGTGGACAGATCTGTACTCCTTTGTACTTAACTCTTTGGGTGACTACTATAAAATAATCCTTTAAATTATGTGTCCTGTATTAAATTGTTTTCCTGTAAACCTTGATTCCAACACTAGCTGTAACCAAAATAGATTTGGTGGTGTTTCCCAAGGCCCAGAAGAGAAATTTCTCATCTCAGTGCTTCTATCCCTCCTGACCCTCACACTTGCCCATGGTACCCAAGAACCATCAGGCAAATGGAGTCTTGTTTAACAAGTGCATTTATTAGGTATTGGTTCCCAGGTTAGGAATTTCCCAATGAATAAACTTGGGCCAGGTAATTTGCTGGCACTCTCAGGATCCACACAAAAGCCCAAGAAGACAGACTCTTGCATTTGCACCTTGTGGACTAGGAAACAAAAGTCTCAGGAAAGTCAGCTACTTCTTTGAACCCAGTATCTAAGGCCAGAGCCCTAGGGCTACATGACTTCCCAGCCTGAATGTGCACATCAGACTCATCTGTGCTCCAATACAGCATGGAGAAGAGCCATTTGGAAAGCCCAACTGTGGTCAAGGTGGCTCTCTCTGGGCCCTAGCTGGACTTTGCTTACTGTTCAAAACATGGGGGAGGCTAAGAATGAAAGTATCCAGGTGGCATCAAGAGAAGGAAAGAGAGACGGTGGAAACAAGCAAAATGCCTGTTATAGTTTGTGTCTGGATGTCCCCCCAAATCCTCATGCAGTCATGGGTGGGCTTCTAGAGTTTATGATTGGTCCATGGTCCAATACTGGGATTATGGGTGTGAGTGCTGCACCCACCCCAGCATACAATATAGTTTGCATACAATATAAGGGAGAGAAAGAGGCTTCCTCTTCCAGCTGCCACTCTTCCCTTTTTGCTCTTGTTACTTTTGCTGCTTTCCATTGCCCTGAGCTGTTGCCCTCTGCCATGTGCCACTCTGCCTTGGAGCCATCCAAGTATGGACTGAAACGTCCACAAAATGTGAGCTAAATAAACTTTTCCTTCCTTAACTTTGGGTGTCGGGTATTTTGTCTCAGCAACAGGAGAAAAGTAACCAAGACAATGCCATCTTTGAACTGACCATTGACACTGGCAGGTGCTCTCTTTGGAACTGGACTAGCTATTTACCAGCTTGCAGGCCCTTTGCTCACACAGTTACTGCCTTTAAATGAAAGGTCCTCTTTGGGAAATGGCCTTGTCTTCCTCTGGCCCACCCTTCTCAGCTACTTGATCTTTTCACTTTTTCCTTAACTCAGCCTGGTGGCCTCCAAAGAAGTAGGCTGAAGGATGTTAGCATGACCCAAGGATGTCAGCATGACCCCACGATGTCACTGTGACCCAAGAATGTCAGTGCGACTTGAGGATGTCAGGGTGACCCCAGCTTTTCCCCAGCTGAGGGTCACCAACAATGCCACAATCCAGCAGCAAGCAAGGCTGTGACCGCTCACACCCACCCATCCAGGCATGGAAACTCAGGATCACACCTTTCATATTTCATGGCAAATCAAAGGGCCCTTCCCTTCCCTTTCGGATGGCTCTGGGCTCATTTTCCAGCATTTTGTCTTCTTTCCTCATGGACAGTGGTGATGGGAAGTAGGGGTGGATGTAAGTCAACATTTATACTTCCTTGTGTATACTTTTCCACCATCAGTATGGGACCTTAGATAGGAATGTATATGTTCTTGTTTCTCAGGCACATAGAGCTGTAAACACTAAGTGCACACTCCCTAGTGTGGTGGGGCCATGGAGAGAAGGGATGGAGCTCATTTAGCTGAGGTGGATTTGTTTCTGGAAAACATAGTTGTATCTTCTGGACACTGGTACATTTTCTTCCACTGTACACCCCAGGTGACCCAAAAACTTGCTGCATTTGACTCAGTCATCCAGTCTGTCAGTTTTAATAGTAGATTCACTCTGTGCAAGACTGGCTAACTGAAATCCTAAGGGGTATTTTTAAGAAGGAACAACATTTGAACTGAAGAATTAAATATCCTGGGAGTTTTCATTTAATCATGCCATCTGCAAAGTGCTTTTGCTGACGACTTCCCATTTCTGTTGCAAACTATTTTCAGAAAATGGAGCCAGGCCAAAGGCAAAATTTATAAAAGGAATGAGAGAGCCTCTTTCCCCGGCTGTTTTGCTCTTTTATCTTTTCTCTCTCTGTTCAAGATAGCTTGAGGAGTAGAAGGGAAATGGGAAAACAACTACGAAATAATTGGACATCTTTGCTAGACAGGGAAATCTTTGCTGGCCAAAATCATTAATTTGGGCATTCGTAACATAAGTAAGCATTTGTTTCCTGGAGTCTTAATTTTTTAGCAAACTTTAGAGCTTTGTACTTGCATAAATGTATTTATAAAATGAAAACTGAACTATCTGATTCTGGCGTGCTGATGTTATTCTACTTGTTGCAGAACTAGTTTTATTGTTCTGAAGCACTGCCTGCTCACAGATACTCCGTTTACAAAGGCTCTTTGCCCCACTGAGAAGGTATTTCATTCAGCTTGCTTTTGTGTCCTGTTCCCGCCTATGTCCTAAGCATTATTAAATAATCATTGATTATATAATTACTTATAATCTGATGGCATCTTATATAATCTCAATTAATTGAGATTGAAGAAATAAAAATTCAGGAAAATCTTACAACTCGGTGGTGGTGAGGCTATGGAGAAGGCCGATATATCATTCTTTGAAAACTGGCACAAAGCCTTTTGAGGGCATTTGGCCATCAATGCAGGTCAAAGGTCATTAAAATGGTTGTACTCTTTGACCCCATAATCTCATTCTTTGGAATTTATTTCAAGGAAGTGATTTAAAGGTATATGCACTGATATATTTATAGCAATGTTATTTATGATAGTGAAAAGCTAGAAATAACCTAAAGGTTTAAAAATGGACAAAAGAGAAACAAATTATAGGATATTGATATAATATAATATAATATCTATTTACTAAAGATAATTAATTAGGGCTATGGTAAAGGATACAACATTATATCCACACACTTGCCAAAATGGTGTTAAAATAATATGTATATCAGTAAAGATCCAGAGAGATATCTCATGATAAAGAAATGAAAACTTGATATATACAATAACAGAAATAGGAGCAAAATTGTTTAAATTGAGAATGACTGTACATTATGTTTTAGTTTAGTGGCAAAGATAGTTTTACTCAAAGCGAAGCTTCTAAGACACTATGCCAAAATCGAATAATTCTATCCCCATATTTATTCATCTCTTTGTCTACCTTTCCTTACCCTCTGTACCTTACCAACTCACTTGCATCCACTAACTTCAAATTACATAATTATGTTAATAGAGACTCTAATAGGAATAAAATACTGAGGGCCTATGTGTAAGATTAGCTCACCCTGATAGGGAAGGGCCGTAAACCCAAGAGAAGTGGTTTTCCCACCAGCTGCCCGGTAGTCCTGTCTCCTCAAGCCCTGTTTCTTCTACATTCAGACTGCAAACATCCTGTGAGCCTGACTTTTCCTTCTATTGCCCTCACTTTATCCAGGAAAGTAGATGTGGGTTACAGCTTTTTATATTCCCAGACTTTCTTGGAAGACAAGAACTAGTCACCAAATTTTTAAAAATTCGATTCTTCCTGCCTCCCTCTGCACATGGAACTGAGCATCTGACCCGGGTCTTTCTGGGAATGATACCGTGGCTCCCAAAATTAATATTTGAGTCATTCACAGAAGACAGGAGCAGGCTTTGCATGCAGCCAAGGAGGAGACTGGACAGCATTATAGCGCAGACAATACCAGGGCTGTGGAGAGAAAGAAAAGGCATCGTGTGCTGGTGGGACACTGCTTCTCACCCGCAAACTGATTGCCCACCCATATCCTTTTGGCTCTGTGCAAGGAACTGTTTGGCTCCCAGACTCAAGGACTGTTCTACAACGCTCTTCATCAATCGTACATTCTGTTTGCCTCACACTGGCTGTCTGGGTCCAGCCCTCCAGCTGCTGTGGAGATGTTTGTGTGATGCTTTCAAAGCGGGGGTGCAGACATGTGTGGGGGTGAGGGGAACAAGATACTACTGAGAGCTTCTCCTAATGTGCTCTCCCAGCCAAATCATGTGCAGAAAGAAACTTACATTAATTTGCTCTAGTAAGAGGGTACCTTTGCCCATTTGGTTGGGAGACTATTTGCACAGATTTGGGGGGGGAACCTCAAATAATACCTGGTTGCTTGACATAACAATGCAAGAGGCATTTTGTATAGTTACACTCCTAAGTTATTCACATTTACTTCATAGGGTACCAAAAATTGTTGATTGATTGAGGCAGGGTCTCACTATGTAGTTCAGGCTGACCTTGAACTCACTATGCAACCCAGGTTGACCTTGAGCTCCTAGTAATCCTTCTGCCTCAGCCTCCTGAGTGCTGAGACGACAGGAATGCTCCACCAAGCTGGGCTCCAAAATTTGTTTTAAAGTAGGCCAAAACTACTTTTTAAAATTTGTTAATGCCCTTGCTTTCTTCAGCAGGAGTTTTATAAACACAGATTAAAGTTTTCCTGGTGACTTTTCATTAGAATTTTAAACATGGATTAAACACAGGAAAACAGACCTGCCTTTTGTTTTGTGGAATAAATTTTTTTTTCATTTTTTTCACTTCCTTTTTTCTTTCTTTTTCCTATTTTACACTGTCTTCTGTCATTAAGTATCTCTTCTTGTCATCCTGGATCTATTTTTTTCTATATTTTCAGGAGAAAAATTATATCTTTATGTATTCAAGCTCAGCAACATTAATTGAGCTCATAAGACAAAGACTTACTTAAACTGTGAGATTTGAACCCAAACAGACTACACAGAAGTGGAATACAAGACATCCCCGGATGTCCATGAGGAAATGACCCCAGGACCACCCCATCCTTGGCAGATCCCAATACCCATGGGCAACCAGGTTGCCTCAATAAAATGGCATGGCATTTGCATATAACCTATGCACATCTCCCTATCCTTTAAATCAACTCCAGGTCACTTATAATACCTAGTAGGATGTAAACACTATATAAATAGTTATATTGCTGAAGAAGGAATAAGAAAAGGTGTGTATATGCTCAGTACAGGTGCAATTTTTTTTCCAAAAGTTGTTGCTCAGTAGTTCGTTGAGTTCATGAAGGTGTTAACTTGAATATGAAGGGCCAAACTGTGTTTACCTTAAATGTCCTGCATGGATTGGCTGGACCACACACCTTAAATTCATGAAGGTCATCAAGGGTACTTGTAGATTAAGTACAGGCAGCTGGCAGCACTTGCTCAGTACTACCAGCCTGGCCTACTTTCTGGCATGCAGATTTTACATCTGAGCGAAGAAATTCATACATGATATAGTATAGGTGGCCCGGTGCAGCTGGGCACACCTGACAAATAAGGATATGTTCATAGAAACAGATCTGGAGGGATGAATTATGAGGTTAATCAAAAAGTTAGCATTCTTCTTTGACAACACCCTGAGAAAGACAACTTCATTGTCACAAAATAGAAAAAAAATGTGCAAGAGAGAAGAGGTCCCCTTCCATATTTCTTTCTCTCTTTATTAGGATCCCGGTCAAGCAGGAGCTTCTGGGACTGACTGCCACTTAGACAACCATTTGAGCACTAGGTCCCCACTGTTTTCGTTTGGTTTAATTTCCTCATCCTTTATTTTCAATCCTAATCAATTGGAAATATGTTTACTTTAAAAAAAAGAACCAAAAAAAGAAAGAAAAATTAATTTGGGGGTGAAAATCCCTACCATTGTTTTCCTGAGTTGCAGATCTTTACAACATGAATTCTTCAGAAGCAGACTCCTTTGTTGTCCAGAACAACTGCAGATAAGGTCTGTGACTGCCAGAGGACAGCACGCTGATAGGGTCTCTACTGGACCAAACTCAGGATGAATTCCTCCAAATTCCCTTCTCAACTGGGCCCTGGTATTTAGACTTCCGTGTCTAAATACTCCACTCTCTGGAGCTGTCCAGTGTTACCAAAGATCCTGTTAAATCTCTATAGTCAGAATTCTCCCCTTGGCCTCTGACCAGCCCATCTGACTGTGGTGCTCACTCTCCACCATCCTGCAGGTGAGACCCAATCACCCTGGCCTATTTTCTGCAAGACTTCTGTTGTGTTACTGAGTCAGTGTGGGGAAACACTCAGACTGCTTCAAAGCTTAGGGGCATCTAAGGACACCTGAGGATGTGACCTTGTTATTTAGCACAGTGTACAGCAGGATACAATTATGTAACCATGACTTAGCGGTGGTCAACTACACAGGCACCAGTGAGGTAAGCATGTAAGAATGTAAATGTGAGATAACAACACGTATAAGAATTATACAATAAAGACATAGGTTGCTCTTGTGCTCTGCTTGGCTGCCTCCTACTGCTGTGTTGCTGATGTCTGCCTCTGTGTGCTTCTTTTGGGACCTCACATATGATAAATCCTTCAGCTTTCTTGGCTCCAATAGTCAGGATCTCCCCTTTACTCCTGAGGTTTCTGCTTGGTAATTTTCCATCCATTGACTCCCAGTCACAAGAGCACTTAGTTATAAATTCTCGTTTTCCCTTGCTATATTAAGAGTTGAGTTCAACCTTCTGCCCTACTGAAAACTTAAAAAAAAAAACTTATTGTTTTTATTTAAGCACATTTTGCAGCACATAACAATTACATTCCTCATAAGAAGTTTGTACACCTCACCTACACAACACATCTTGAAGCCTCCTACATTTGTTGTGGTAGTTCCCATGAAGAAAGTTTGCCTTATCATTCTGCACTGCAAGTCATAGATACTTATTTCTCTAACAGAACATTGTTTATTTCATTACTTCACATTTTCTCACCTTCCAGTGATGATGTTATTTCTAAGTCACATGGAGGATAAATGTAATTCTGGGGAGAATGCCAAGGCACACTACAAGAAGAAATGGGGTCCAACACCTGGCTTTGTGACCCTAATTGCCTCCAGCTGTCAGATAGCTGGTGGAGGAAACAGGAGGTCTGCCATCCCTTTCCTGTAATACTGGACTTGCAGGAAGAAGAGAAAGGCTCTGAGGCTCCTATGCTTGTCACCAATTCCAAGAGTCCCTGTTGACATCTTGTTGGCATTTACCTGAGGTTAAACTACTGTCTGGTCATACAAAAAGTACAGCTGTAGGGGCTGGGGATTTAGCTCAGCGGCAAAGCGCCTGCCTGGCAAGCGCAAGGTCGTGAGTTCGGTTCCCGG
>NW_004955407.1:32372117-32375779 GCF_000276665.1 Chinchilla lanigera | reverse complement strand
AAAAACCAAAAAAAAAAAAAAAAAAAAAAAAGTACAGCTGTAAATGTTTAAGCAAAACAGGAAATTTGTAGAGTCTTAAACTACCCTCCTATATTTACTAGTCATAATGGGGAAAACAGCTAGTTTATAGTGGCAAATATGACATTAACCAAGTGCTCAAGGATAACATGGTCCCCTGAAAAGAACCGTTTACCCCATGGTTTCCTTTCCCTTAATGCATAATCCCAGTCTCATTGTTGCTGTATGCACTAATCTCATGGCCACAAAACAGTGAGGAATGAAGCTGCCAACCAAAGAGTTTTATTGGATTTAAGGAGAAGAAGAGTAGCTCCTGGATTTCCAGTGGGGCCTGAATGGGTGGCTGCTGAGTCTATTTGTCCATGGATACTTAATACAGAAAAATCACAATGTGAGTACAATGTGGGTCAAAGTGCAGTTAAGCTATAGAATTATGAGTATAGTCACTTAGCTAAAATTGACCCAGTAGGGAAGCAAGACACATAGCAAGGGTATCTGGCTTATTGATTAATTTCTAACATAGAAAGAACAAAGGCATTCCCAGAAAGGGATGGGAGTATGGACCCAGGTGTTCTGGTCCCCCACCTATGCATCTGATGTCTGTCTGGGCCCACAGGACCAGGTGGTGCTAATTACAGCACCATCTCAAGCTGCTGTTTATTCCTAGGGAAGCTTGCAGGTCTGGCTATTGTGGCTCCATTTTGGAGTCTGGCTTTGTTTGGATTTACCTCTTATTGCAATCTTGATGTGTCTCTGCCTTTGTGCTGACTTCCTTGAGGGCCCAGCCCTCTCTGATTGCCTATTAGTGTCTATCTAGCTTAGCTATTATATAGTGATGAGGATGTTAAGCAGCTAGTTAGACATTAGTGGGCCTGAGGGACAAGGGGTTCAAAACAGCCTGCATGTCAAGTTAAGTAAAGAAAGACTTCAATCATTTAAAATAATTTGTTCAGTCTTGGGTCCAAAGCGATTACACAGAGCACAGTGACAGTTTAAAGTTACACATTGTGCACATTGCTGGCCACCTGGCCATCCAAACCCAGAACAAGGCACACAGCATTCCTGAGTGTCTTAGCCTACAGCTCAGTGATATCAGGAAAGGACCCTCACACCTTGGGCTGGGACCTGGTTTAAATGAAGAACTTATCTTTTGTAAGTTTCTTACATGATTAAAGTCCTTGAGCACCCTGACCATCAAAAGAGGACAGGAAGACATTTTGCAATTCTAAAGTAGCTGCTAAGTAAAATGCTGGTAAGCATCATCATTATCCTAGTTCTCTGAACCCCAGGAGTAACTTTTGTGTATAAAAAGTGTATAAAAATGTCCTCAAACTCACTCTTAGTGCAGATGCCTTCATGGCACTGCCTGCCTTCTCACTCAGAGGAGTGGCTTTCTCTTTACAGTAAATTCCACCCATACTTTTGCACGGCCTTTGTGCCTGACTGATTCATTAGGGGCACAAAGAGCCAAGGACCAAGGTAAGGGGCCTGTTCCTCACTGCACTGAGACCTGGCTTCTTGGTAACAAGGACACAAACTCAAATCGAGGTGTGTATTCTCCAGAACAGCTGACCAGTGCTCCAAAAGTGGCAAGAGCATGAAGTCAAGGAAGGGCCAAGGAGCTGCCACAGATTGGAGGAAGCTGAAGAGACATGAAAGCTAAAGGCATTGTGGGACCTGGGGACAGAACAAAAACAGCTGCAAACCTGTGACTAAGTCCTGAGCTTTGGTTAAGGGTATCATGCAAGGTGCATTTTTTAATTTTGATAAATGCTCCATGGCATGTAAGATGCTAACAGATGAAATAGGTTGAAGGATCTCCAGGAACTCTCTGTACTGTTTTGGGGATTCTTCAGTTAGTTTAAAAATAACTTCGTAATTTTTAAAAAAGTATTGCTATGATTCAAAATGACCAAACACAGCTAAAAAGATATCTGTCAACATTTGGGGAGCAAGTGAACAAAAAGACACTGCACCATAAGGGAGAAAATCACCACTTTCAGGATGATGGTGCCAATAAGTCTTAATGAATATTGTGTAGGCTTAGCACTCTCAGTGTGGGAAAGAAACCAATAAATCATCCTGAATGCTAAGGAGATTATCAGTGGCTTTTACTCTTGATCTTGTCTCCATCTCCCGCACACTAAAAGTAATAAAGATGTGCAGGTTGAAGCTAGTGTTGGTCTTAATTTACTATTCCCATTTTGTGTATTGCTCTGTAAAACTTCCCAAAAAAGCCTGACTTTCCCTTTAATTCAATAGAAAGAACCAAACTGAAGTAATCAAGTCAAGCTGCTGTTATTATGTACAGTTATTTTCCTGGATACCTGCTTTGAGTAAATGACTCCTATTAACATGCAGATTTGCTAGGGATTACCAGAAAGTCTCAAAAAATCATCATCAGAAGACGTCTTTCTAAAGAACACTTTTCTGTGACTTGGACTAAGATTGAGTCTATAAATCTCTCCCTTCTCCTCAGGGACAATTCAGGACTCCTCCGTGATCAGGATGGGAAAACAGGGAGTCCTTATTCAAAAGAGTTGAACTAAACTGAAAATACAAAACCCTGCTTCCTCTCTTGCATTCTGCGGATTTTAAAGTTGTATTACAGCCATTATAAGGAGAAAGTTCAGGGGGTAAGACAGGAATAAATTGTGGATTTTACATAATTTTTTATTGAACTGCAGTAGGTACATACTTTAGCATAATGAGTAGGAGGAAGTACAAAGCCAGAGGGAAGGGGAAAGGACTCAGGAGTCAGATGCTTGGGTTTAAATTATCTCTCCACTGCTGTTTAGCATTGGGTAAGATCCATAAACTCTGAGCCATATTTCTCCACTGCTGTGGCTGTAAAATAAGAATAATAATAATTATACTTACCTTCAGGGCTCTTGTTAAGCTTAAATGAGCAGCAAAACCATGGAAGAGCTAATTCACTAAAGAATGACTGTTGGAAGCTAGGAATGTTCTGATTTTATTGAGAAATGTGGAAGATCTTTCCTGAGTATCTGTGAGTATCAGTGGCAAGACTCACAGTGTTATCAAAATCTGCAGATGCTCAAAGTCCCTTATATAAAATGGCATAGTATTTGCACAGAACCTAGGTATTTCTATATATTTTAATCACCACTAAGTTACTTGTGCTAGCTAATATAATGTAAATGCTATATAAATAGTTGGCACATTGTATTATTTAGGTAATAATGTCTGGAAAAAGTCTATATATGTTTAACATATACACAGTTTTTTTTTCTAATACTGTGTATTTGATCTGTGATTGGCTGAATTCTCAGATGTGGAGCTTTCAGATACAGAGGATGGAATAAATATATATCTTCTGGGTGGGGTGTGTGTGTACTCTTTAGTATGCTTATTTATAATAGGAAGAAATAGAAGCAATCCCAATGCTCCTCAAAAGGGAAATGGTGAAATAATGATCCATCTACTCTGTGAAATATTATGCACCCATTAAAATAATTACTCTAAAAAGATTAGTCAATATAGCAATGGCTAAGAGAGAAGTACGTCACAGACATGTATGTGCATTAGAGCTGCAAAAACATAAATGCACTCTCGTGGTTCCCCGGAAGGAGGGCTTCCGGCACACAGGGAGCTGCAGGTGGGGAGCGCCAGCCTTCTGGCTG